>NC_142770.1:692500-790000 GCF_988280905.1 Pimephales promelas | reverse complement strand
ATTGTGAAAACATAAAGAGTCATAATTGTGACAAAAAAGTCCAAATTATGACATGTAAAGAGAATTTTGATTTTTCAATGACTATTATTTCATAATTACAAGATAAAAAGTCAGAACTATGATAGTCATATACCCTAATTATACAAATAAATACGATATTTTGTGTCATATTTTTGACTTTTTATGTCATGATTATGACATTTTATGTTATATTCTAAAAGTTTTATCTCATTTTTTATCTTCATATTTTTTAACTTTGGCAATTATGACATTTTCGATTTTTCGATTATGATTTAGTGTGTGATCATTTCGACGTTATCTCATAATTTCAACTTTTTATCTCGTAATTAGGACAATTTTGTGTCATATTTTCAAAAAGAAATTACATAATTATGACTTTGTAAACCTTAGTATGACATCATTTCGACATTTTATCAGTTCATATCCTTTTACATTTTCTTAATCATAATTAAGATTTACCGAAGCATGTTTTCTTATGTTGCTCTGATTTAAGCAGAACATTTGATGACTGAAAGAGACTGAATTCTCCATGACAACAAATATTTGACTTTCATTGAAAATAATATTGAGTAATACTGAGGGTGTGTGTTAGTGCAGCAGGTTTAAGGTGTGTGTGTGTTTACCTGTCTGTCAGTGGGCGGGGTCACGGCCAGATTCAGGTGCGTGGCCATTTTCTCTTCTTCAGTGTTTCTGAATCAGTGACCAGACTCAAACTCACTGTCAGCTGCTGCTGAAACACTGAAATCATAAAATCATGAAATCACGCTGATGTGAATCATTGCGGATCAACTCACTATCATTACAGTCATGAAGAAAGGATCGTTTAATTTCCTGGGCAAGAAGGATCAATCTTTATTCGGCACCAATGTGGAGTTCAAGGAGATGGGTAAGAGAGATAATCACACTGATAAAAAATGTATAGTCTTATAGATCTGATATCAGGTTAAAGTGCTCTTCACGCGACCTTTGCACCTGTCATAGAGCGCGCGCACGCGCGTGCACGTCAGGGTTCTGCGCGATCGATCATAACACTTTTTAAAGACACGGAAAACATTTATTTTAAACAACTCTGGGTGAGTACGTGTTTTTAATAAAACGTAGTTAGTAGTAAACACACTGACAGAATAACCACAATCAAATATTCAGGTTTCTTTTGGAAGTTTGTGACGTGTCCGATTACAGTAGAACGAACTGTTTTGTTGTTGTTTACAAATATGCCATATATATACACTACCATGTTACACACCACAGTACCACCATGTTTTGGTTATATGGCATAGTATTACCATGTTACAATGTTTTGGTCATATTCAGAGTACTACCATTAGTATATAGTAGTACAATGGTAATATGTTTTTACTTACAAAAATAGTAGTACCATTGTAATTTGGTAGTTTATGGAGCATCTTGTGAAAACCATAGCAGCACATGAATTTTAGTACCAATGTTATATTTCAACTTACCATAGTATTACTATCTTCTTATTTTGTAACTAATATATGGAACACGCCTTAGATTATTTTTATTTTAATTCACAAACTAAGACATGCATTTTTATATAGACTACGATATATAAAAAGGCAAATGTTTTGCAGAACATGTTAGTTTCAAAGATGAGGATAAGATTAAAATAAAAACACTTGACCTTCAGGAATCTCTGGTAATTGCATCATTATCACTTTTAAAGTCGTTTAGGAACAAACACAGACAACCGAAAATAGTTTACGAGACCTAAAAATGAACACAATAACTTTATATAAGAACCTCGTACATTTAGCAGTGTTTGTTTTGATTTACAACAATGAGGAGAAAGTGTTTTTCTTGGCTTTTCAAGAATGCGTGAAATGCGACCTTTGACTTGCCATTAAAGCCATGCACATTAACTACTTGTTCTGCTATTTTGGTGGTCACATGGTCTTTGGCAGTGGCTTTGAACCACGCAGGCTGCTAGTTAAACCATGTTAACCAGGTAAATAACATGTCTTTGGTTTTTTTAGATAACGTGGAGCTGGTGTTGGACTCGTCCGCTATCCCGGAGTCTGGAACCGCCAAAGTGCGCTCGCGTCCGACCGTCAAACACTTCACGGTACGTCCCAAAAACACGCCGATCACATGATCATTCTCTATCCTGGCTGTAAAGCATCAATGAATAGACAGAAATAGACAGTATTAGCATATTTCTTGGACATGTACTATGGTAACACCTTGGGCTTCAATGTACTTGGTACATATACAATACAATGTTTTACTAGAGCAAATGTCCAAAAACTGTCTAAAACTATGGTAACTATGGTGCATGTCCAACAGACTGGGTAAAACTATGGTAACTGTTCAAAAACAGGCTAAAAAACATTTTAAACTTTTGTAAAAGACCTTGGTACCATAGTACTGCCACAGTACTTTTCCTTTTTAGCTATTTTTTAGAGTTGGGATCTCTCACAAAATTGTATTACCATCATTGCTTTAATGTTATTATACAATGGACTCCAATGTACTTGGTAAATATCCAAAAAACGGCTAAAACATTGGTGCATATCCAAATAAACTGTGTAAAATGATTGTCCATGTCCAAAAACAGAGTAAATCTATGGTGCATGTCCAAAAAAACAGGGTAAAGCCATGGTACATCACTGTACCCTAGTTCAACGGTAAGCAAATTTGTAGTTTTGGGGTCACTTGCTAAATAGTATTATTGATAGTACTATGTTTTTTGGGAATTTACCATGGTAATGCAGTGTTTTTGCACATCATGATACCGTGGGATTATGATGCTTTTCTATAAGTACAATTGCAGTGGCAGTCTTTCAAAATGTTTTTTAAGCACTGTGCAAATTCTGTGGTCTATGCAAATGGTAATCAAATACACTGTGGGTATACACCAATTACTGACACAATCTGAACGTGTTTTGGTACATCACTGCTGTAGTCTTTTTGTGTTTAATGCTATTTGAATAAGAGAAATGTGCTGAAATCGTCATGTACACACCTTTAGCTTGAGGACAAACACACCCTTCAGCATATAAACACTCTCTCTCTCTGACAGAAAGTTGTGTGTTTGTATCACCCTGGTGATGGTGACCGACCACATTTAGATTATGTCAGTAATTGTTCACCTGAGCGTGTTCGGACTCGAGCTCGTTCACGTTTTTAGATCGGGATCCTGATGATTCAGCTGTTCCGACGCTCTCCTGCCAGGTTCTTGTGCCCATGCAGGTTTCTAGTTTTCCGTGCTGTTTTGAATACACATTGTGTTTGTGTTCAGCAGAGATCTGGCAGACGTACACACACAAGCTTCAGTAATTAGGAAGGCTCATACCTTCTGAACAAATCTCAAAAGTTCAGTCATGCATCGTCCTGCATTTTTCATGCAAGTTGCATTGGATGATTGACTTAAGGCCTTCGTCATTTTAGATTCTTTTGGTTTGGGTTTTTTGTTTCTGTGATTCTCCCATAAAGGCAGCAAAACCTAAACCGCAAACATGCACGTTGTAGGGGTGTGTCCCTTATTGTCAATCAGCTGAAAGGACAAGAAGGATTGTGCAAGAAAGATTATTAAGATATTTCTGAATTACATTTTTGGATGCAGACCAGGTTCCATTTTATACAGAAAGCACATTGAGTGAACATCCCCTGAACATTCCCATAATGTTTTCATAACAATCATTCACATTATGGGGTGTTGATGAGGAGTGTCCAAGAAACGGTCACCTGATTTACTCAAACATATCTGGAACATTCTCTCACTCGGGATGGGTTCTGAAGTTTCTCAACTGTTTATACATGAGAAAGAAAGAGCCAAATCAAGAGAAAGGATTCGTGTCCTTGAACGTCATAAGCTCTCTGAATAGTTTATAGGAAACTGGTTGGTTTAGTGCCTAGAAATTCAAACTGTGACTCAGTGGCTCCTACAATGAAAGGTGTGTTACTCCTGTACAGTCTCCTTCAGTCAGAATGTTGCTGACAAATGTTATGTTTCTTTAAATCCCAGTCCTCTGAGGGTGTGCAAGGCTTTGCAGTTCCAACTCCCAAGGTACCAATGCTTCCACCCTTCCATGAACCCAAGATAAACGGTGCAGGTGAGATCACAAAACTCAACAAACATGATGATCAGGAATAGATGACTTCTTGGATAACAGTGTTCTTTTATTAGGGAACACTTAGCACACAACATTCTTGAGGTTTTTATTGAACTAATGAACTTGTCTTTTTGTAGGAAGTACCACAAATTTCCCGAAAGCAAGAATGCTTTCTGTTCCTGACATAATCGAGGGAGAAATACTTATACCTCCTCCACCCAGCGCCGCCCCTCCACCCCCGCCACCCTCTTCAGCCCCACGTCCTCCAACTTTCATCCCTGTCCCACCCCAGTACTTTGGTGAAATGGATCCTTCTGTAAAATATGCAAGCCTGCAACCCCCTCCAATGGCACCCCCAAAACCTCCATCACTTGCCGGGTCCGTGTACAGTTCAGATTTGGACATTGCCTCCCTCAAACCTCCTCCAATGGCTCCTCCTAAAAACCCATCTGAAACATCCAGCATCAGAGGTTCTCTCTCCAGCCTGGAGCTCCAAGATATCCCAGACTGCCCTAAATTCACCCCACCGCCACCCCCTGGTGGGAAAGCGCAACCTGTTCTTGATAAATCCCCGAAGGCGGCGCCTCTAAAACCCGTCCGAATGTCCTCCATATCTAATCTGGATATTCAGTCCCAAATCCCAACGGCACCAGTTGCTTCTAACCCAACACCATCTAGCTTCAACCCCCAGAACACAGCCAAACTCTACGACGTACAGAAGAGCACATTCCTTCTCGGACAGTCGGACAAGGAAAAGGTCCAGTCCATTTTACTGCTGGAAGATTCTTCTGCAAACTCGGTTGTTGTCGTCAATGGGAATAGCGGGAAAAATGGTGGATCTCTCCAACCAGTCCAATCAGTTGTGCCACCAACTAAACCAGCCCGTCGTAACAGCTCTGCCGCTCTGCTACAGAATGACCAGCCAGACGCGATAAAAGCGCCAAGTCAACCAGCCAAGGTCGAGGTCAAAGTAAATCCTGAGCCTGTCATGGTACAAAACATCCGCACTGAGGTTCCAACACCCATCCAAGTCTCACCACGAATAAAGAAGAAAATGCCTGATGTTAGGCAGGTGATGGAGTCCCCTAGCAGGTCTCGCAGGAACAGCCCGGTCGTGAACCACCGACAGCTCAACACACAGGGAGTAGATGGCACAGTAAAGAAAGAGACATCCACCTCACCGTTCGCCCTGCTATTGGCTGCAAAGGAAAGAGATAAGCAGAGAGCAGCTCTATCCCAGCAGAACAGCAACCCCACAGAGCAGAGCAATTCTGTGATCCAACCTAGTGCTGAAAAACCAAACTCCTTCACAGTCACTCCTCGAGACCCAACACCAGACAGTCCCAATGCACAATTAAAGACCACCACAAACGTGCAACCACTCACCAAAGCAGAGGTTACAAAAGCGTCCCACACAAAGCCGGAGCTAAGCTCAACTCCACAACAAAGCAGCCCAATGAACAGCTCCGTTGGTGGTCTGAGTGTTCCTGTTAGAGATGTGGAAAGCGGAGAAGACTTGAACTTCATTCCACCACCTCCAGAATTTGCCAACTCCGACATTGAGGATGAACCTTCGGTTCCCCCGGCAAGTCACCTTCTTCCTGCTCCTCAACCTTCTAAAACCTTACCTTCTACCCCTACTCCGATCTTTAACTGCCCCCCACCAAGTCACCCCGCTCCTGCTCCCCCTGTGAAAACTGCCTCTCAACCTTCCAAAACCTTTTCTCCTCCGATCATTAATTGCCCCCCACCTAGTCACCCCGCTCCAGATGCCCCTGTGAAAACTGCCTCTCAACCTTCCAAAACCTTACCTTCTACCCCTACTCCGATCTTTAACTGCCCCCCTCCAAGTCACCCCGCTCCAGCTGCCCCTGTGAAAACAGCCCCTCAACCTTCTAAAACCTTTCCTCCTCCGATCATTAATTGCCCCCCACCTAGTCACCCCGCTCCTGCTCCCCCTTCGAAAACTGCCCCTCAACCTTCTAAAACTTTACCTGCTACACCTGCTCCGATCATTAACTGCCCCCCGCCAAGTCACCCCGCTCCTGCTGCCCCTGTTAAATCTGCTCCTACACCCTTCTTACCTACTCAAATCCCCAATGGCGCCTTACCAAGTCACTCTGGTCCTCCTGCTCCACCTACCAAACCCTCCCCACCTGCTACACCTCCTCCTGTAACCAATGGCCCCCGTGTTTCCCCCAAACCTAAGCCTCCCACCTACCCTCCTAAAGCCCCAGGCCCTCCACCAAACTTCCAGCTCCAATCCAAACCAGTTCAAACTAAAGCCACGCAACCTCCTGCACAGGGACCTCCGTCCGTCTCCGCTAGCCAGGCAACGCTTCTCAGTATCTTGCAGAAGAAGATGTTGGAGATGGACCCCAAGTTCTCAGCTGCCAAGGAGGTGGAGTCTAACGGAGATGACTGGAACTCTCCGCTGTCTGATGACGAGACCCCATCCTATCCTTCGAAAACCCGAAGTGCTACCCTGCCAGTGCAATCTCATGGGCTGGACCTGAAGGAGCTGGAAAGCAAAGCCGCCAAAAAAGTTCTAGCCACTTCTGCTAAATCCCAGAACAGGTAAACTGAACAAGCTAAAGTCAAAGTTGCATTCCATTCTGTAATGACATATTTTTCAAGTGAAACATCACCTTAAAGTGTCATGAACCCTTAAAAATCTAACCCTCAATCTAATCCTCATGTTCATACAACCGCATCATGTTCTTATTTGCACATATATTTAATTTGAAGAAGACATGTGTGCACACTCTGGTGCTTGTTTAACGCACTCGAGTATATTAAAAATGTCCATGAAAAGTTGAAACGCGCTTGCTCCGGTCCAGATATGAACCATCTATGTTACGAGCGTTGTTGACCTCGTTGCGGCTCTTCCGTGGTGCGGCATGTTGTTCGAGTTCTCCGCTGTGATGCGATCTCATGCGTAATACAGCGCAGTGATTGGATTGAATAAGTACGAATAAATACAGACATTAGCTCGAGGGTCAGCTGATGTAGAATCAGCCAATCACACGCTCTGAAAGCACTCCCTGGCGTTGCCTCGACTCTTCTTTTCAACCCGGAAGAACGAAATTGCTCAGAATAATGCAAAAATAACCAATTTCCACTTATTGATATCATGAGTGCTTTTAGTGTCACATCTTAATGTGTTTTGGGGTTTCATGACCCTTTAAGAGAGGGAAATACATCACGTGGGAAAGATTGGCGTCTCAATGAGACCGGTGTTTGAAGAATAAGAGGGATAATTATGCCCTTTTCCACTGCAGTGTAATACGAGATAAAGGCTTAAATAATAAACTCACAATGTGAGGATTAAAGTCACAATTGGTAAAAATTAAGTTGCATTGACAAGAAATAAAGTGTCAGTTACCTGTTTTACTCCGAGGCGGAAACAGTCTTCCACAGGAGATTTCTGTCAGATTATTGTACAGAACGATGACTCAATGCATTTCTCTGGAATAACACGAACAAAGGTTCAGCCGGCCGGGTGCACACCTCCCTGATAGCATAGCTGAGATGTTTATTTGATGTGTGTATTCACCTGAAAGGCAAATAGACTCCTAAAATATTCTCTCTGATACTAGCGCAACATTCAACAGCTGTTTCAATGACATTTTTTAATGCTTAACATACTTACTGGCTGGACTCAATCCGGCTGATCGCCACAAATCTTCTGTAATATTGAGAAATCACTGGTCAAAGTAGAATCAACCCCAGGGGGTCGGTCTTTGGTGTGTAATGTAGTCCCTCCAGTGGGAGTTCATCTCTATATCAGTGTCTGTGTTTCTGAAACGCCTCCTTTGTATTGTTGAGTCTCTTCCCGGAACGAACACGTCTCAATATTCCTCATTTGAATAATTCATGCGCAGAATAAAGGGGCGGGGCCTGGTCGAGTTAGTTAGTAGTGTGTTAAACTGGCGGTTATGGAAAGGGGCGGGACATTTCCCAAACACACTCGAAGCGCTCGACCAATCACAAGACACTGCTCCAGCCGACCAATCAGAGCACAGTGTGCTTTTCAGAAGGAGGGGCTTCATAGAGACAGGAAGTAAACAGAGCGTTACTGACAGACTGGAAAGAGAGGAGCCGCAACAATGGAGAATATGAGGAGAATAATCAACATTCAAGCAGGAAAACCTGTTCTAGTCGAGTCTGAACACAGACTTCGGTCCTATTATTATTATAATAAGTTTTCATAAGATGTTACCTGAAGAATAACGGCACTTTTCTTTGTCCTTCAGTCCCGGATCATCAAGCAAACAGCAGCACGGCATGACATTCACCGTGAGGCCAGGAACCAAACAGCCCATCACACCGGTGAGCAGAGACGGCTCGCCCTGATCCGGGGATGAGGCCGGTCGGGACCTGCGCTGAAACGCCGAGAGCGACAGAAGCTCGACCACTGAAGCTGAAGTATTACTGTAACCGTCTACGGTTCGAAACAAGCTCTGCCTGTGTATGAACAACACAAACTCACAATACGTGACATTCTTAATGTCAGAACGTTTAATTTAAGTCACTCAAATCGGTTCGTTGGACGTTTCTTTTCATGCCAAAAAACGTCTCTAATCATTAATGTACAAACTCTACAGCTCTCGATCCCAGAGCAGCTTCCAGTGGTGCTGGACTATTTCTCCAGGTCAAAACGATGTATTTTATGAACTGAAGTATAAAATAAGAATGCCTTTAAAATGTAGATGTAAATGCTATAGATACCGATGGCTGCTGTTGCTGCTTTGTATGGTTATTATTTCGAATCTGAAGCAAGAATCAAAAACATAATGAAGCAAACTTCGCTTGTGTGTTTGAATATACTCGTGTGTGTAAATAAGAAATATTTTGGGGAAATCTCACTTTAAATTGTGTGATATAGGTCAATAATTGTGCTTTATTGATCTATGGAACTATTTCTACGATTTGTGAGACTGTTATTTTGTACATTTAACACTTTGTTACGCCTGAAGGGAACAATATAACCGCAATATTCTGTAATAAAAAACATGCCAGAGCAAAAACGGACAGATGACAGAAACTTTATTGAACAGTGACACTTTTCTTCTATCTAGATCTGATCTGAAGGAATGAAACGTTTGTTTGCTCAAATATGAGATGAAAACAGCATAATCTAAACAATCTGCATAATTTCTGTTAATAAAAAATACATGTTTCCTGCAACTCATGAGTGGTCAGGGATGGGTGCATCTACGTTTCCCATGATGCTCTAGGGCGCCGGTGTGTGCGGGCTCACGCTGTGGTGCAGCACCTGATGGTCCCAGCCCACGCTGGTCAACACACCCGCGCCGCCCGGTACCCAACACACACCGCGCACGAAGTCCTGGTGCCGCCGGTCCCTGTAACTGAACACACACCGGATGCACAACGCTTCAAACACACTGCCACGCTTTTATAGACCTTTTTGCAAGATGTAAACAACTCTGGTCCAGAAACACTTCCTGTTTCAGTTTGTAACTCTTTTCTTTATTTCACATGTAAAGAAAACATCTTAAAGATGTTTGTTTAACTTTAGCTCTGTTGGTTGTATTTTTTCCAGCTTTTATGTAGTGTTAAAAAACTGAAACAGGAAGTGCTTCTGGACCAGTGTTGTTTACACCTTGCAAAATGGTCTATATGGATTTAACATGGAGATCAGGTGAACAATGATATTCTTTGAAATACCTTGAAGTATATGAATATGGGTGAACATTTTAATGGTTTAAAATACATTCATTCAATAATATTACATTTACTATTGTAGTATGTATATATGTACACACACACACACACATGTAAATTAAAATCTAAGTAAAAATACAAAATAAATATAAATATGCAAATTTAAATTATTGTTATATTGTTCAATATTTTATTGTGTAAATACATGTACTAAAATTATATATATATACACATAAAATATATATTTTTTATATTTAATATGTAATATGTATATATATGTATTTATTGTATATATAATATTTTAGTAATATAATACAAATCAATTTAAATTAATATGTAAATTTGTATTATCTAACTGTATAATATATGGAATATAAACAATGATTAAAATCAAAGTACAATACTAAAATAAATATGTAAATTTAAATTGTATATTATTTTCTTAAAACTTAAAATCAATATTTAAATTTATATATATATATATATATGAATAAAATATAGTTTTATATTTAATATGTAATATACATGTATTTATACTGTATGCATAATAATATTTAAGTAATGTGATATCAATTTATATTAATATGTACATGTATTCATTATCTAACTGCATATACAAACAAGATTATTAAATTAATTTCATATTAAATATTTTTTTACAACATTCAATCATTTATCAACTTTTATACGCAAATGAATATATTTAATCATATTTGCATCGCCCAGTTAAAACACCACATGTTGACCAAAGTGCTCTGCATCATTTGCAAAAATAACAAGAAAAAAAAAACACAGTCAGTCAAATGTTTCAAAGCTATTTGAAATATGCATTTAAATATGTAAACCACAAAAGTTTGAGGAACGTCAGTTTCATGCACTTGTGTTTTCCCTGTCCTCTCATTGGCCGATCCAGGACAGCCAATGAGGAGAGAGGTGCGTGTCAATACTCACATTTCTCTGAGCTCTGCGGTAACCACGGCAACGGAGCAATCATCACTGACAGAGGCCAGGAGAGGAGCACTGCAAACACAGCCCATAATCATCATCAGTGTGACGCGGTGACAGGACAGAAGCGTGGTGCGTAGTGTGTGTGACGTCACTCGTAGCGTTTCTGAAGCCCAAAGTGGGCGGAGCCGGCCGTCGCCATCTTGGACGCGCGTCACTCCAGGATAAACCAACATGTGCGGCGAGGCGGATTAGCTGAGGTGACGAGACGCTAACGCTAGTAGACAAACGGCTAGCAGTGACATCAGCAACAATCCTCCTGTCACTCAAGTGGCCACGCCCTTAATTATGCAGAACTTTAAGGCTTAATATAATTTAAACGGATGAGTTATAATAAATCCCCGCTCACAGTCGTCATGAAGGGCAACATCAGCGATATAGACCAACGGCACTTCAACAGCAGACTGTGAACATGTGTGTGTGTGTGTGTGTGTGTGTGTGTGTGTGTGTGTGTGTGTGTGTCGAGACGCACCTGTCCGAGGAGAAGCTCAGTCCCGAGACCCTGCGAGTGTGTGTGTGTGTCGTCCGTACACCGTCTGACGACTGCAGATCTCTCAGAGTCACACGGCCCAGTTCGTCACCTGAGAACACACACACCAGTCAGCCGCACGGCATCATGGGACAGCGCAGTGCATGCTGGGAAGTGAAGCGTACCGTATGCGATGCTGCTGCTCTGATGCGGGTGCCAGGAGACGGCGGTCGCGCTGCAGCTCGGAGACACCACGTCTACAACACACACAGGAGGATATGAGAGAGTGTGTGTGTGTGTGTGTGTTCAGATGCGGGTGCGGCTCTTTTATGATCATTGTGTGTGTGTGAGAGAGATGAGATTATGTGTGTGTGTGTGTGTGCGCGCACGAGATTGTGTTTAAGGTTTGTGTGTGTTAAGTTTTTTTATGAGTGTGTGTGTGTGTGTGTGTGTGTGTTTTTAATGTGTGTGTTTGTGTGAGATTATATTTTTTGTTTTTTAATGTGTGTGTGTGTGTGTGTGTGTGCGCGAGATTGTGTTTAAGGTATGTGTGTGTGTAAGTTTTTTTATGAGTGTGTGTGTGTTTTTAAGGTGTGTGTGTGAGATTATATTTTTTGTTTAAGGTGTGTGGGTGTGTGTGTGCGCGCGAGATTGTGTTTTTTAAGGTATGTGTGTGTTAAGTTTTTTTATGAGTGTGTGTGTGTTTTTAAGGTGCGTGTTTGTGTGAGATTATATTTTTTGTTTTTTAAGGTGTGTGAGTGTTTTTTGTGTGTGTGTGTGTGTGTGAGTGAGTGTGCGCACGAGATTGTGTTTAAGGTATGTGTGTGTGTTAAGTTTTTAAGGTGTGTGTGATTTATTTATTTTTTTAAGGTGTGTGAGTGTTTTTGTGTGTGTGATAGAGAGGGATTATGTGTGTGTGTGTGTGTGTGCAAACGAGATTGTGTTTAAGGTTTGTGTGTGTTCAGTTTTTTTATGAGTGAGTGTGTGTGTGTGTGTGTGTGTTTGTGTGTGTTTTTAAGGTGTGTGTTTGTGTGAGACTATATTTTTAGTTTTTTAAGGTGTGTGTGTGTGTGTGTGTGTGTTTACCCAGGCGAGAGGCGGGTTTGTCTTTCCGTCTGTCCCACAACAGCAGTCGTCCGTCCTGCAGGAGAGACAGTTACACACTCAAACACACACACTGTGTGTGTGTGTGTGTGTGTGTGTGTGTGTGAGAGAGAGTGTGTACGTGTGTGTGTGGACACTAACCTGAGCACATGACAGGAAGAGAGACTCGTCCGCAGGAGAGCACGACACACAGCTGACCGGCAGAGAGTGAGCTAACACACACACACACACACACACACACACACAGATGAGAGACTGTACCGTCACTCATAACTAAAGAAAACCATACGAATATAATTATTTACATTACTTAATAAATATAAAAAGCACATATAAATAAAACAAATGCATATTCATGAACTAATACGACGTGTGGAAATTATTCGTATTGAAGTTTTCGTTATTTCTATCACGAGTTCATGAACCGCATCATGTGACTCGTACCTATCCTTATAAATAAATTAATAAAAAGCCACATATATGCTCTTTTTGTATGTATTGTTATCGTTACATATTACTAATGAACTATTATTACTATTCAATAGCCCACTGTAAAATCTATGACATCACTTCCTGTTCGCTCACCGGTATACGAGCTGATGACGCTCTCCTGGCTCAGATCCCACACTTTGATCCTGAAACCAGAGATGGAGAGAGTGAGTGATTGACAGGTGTCATGACGACGGTCCACACACACACACACACACCTGCAGTCGGCACCGCAGCTGACGGCGTGTCTCGCGCCCACACACACGCTCACACCCGTCACCACATCATCATGCTCGTGTGCGCTGAAGCGGTTCACCAGTAAACGCTCGTCCTCCGCCAGCTCCCACAGCTCCACCGACCCTGCACACACACACACACACACACACACACACACACACACTTAAGCCATCCGCAGTACAGACATCTCGAATGTTCAATACAAAGTGAATCCGCGGTTTTCAACAATGAATGATTCAACGACTCTCTCATGGAGTCATTTGCTTTGTCTCGGAATTTTGAATGAATCGTTTGGTTTGAGTGAATGATTCAGTGACTCGCTTGTGGACAGTTTTAGCATTACAGTAAAAGTCGACCTCAGATCACCAAGATTATGTTTTTAAATGTTTAATCTCTTCACGTCTCAGAAAAATCTTGAATGTAACTCGACACCTTTGCCTCATTTAGTATACGCGGTTCTATGAATATGCAAATGAGCCCCGCCTCCACTCACTCACTCAGCTCAGAGATCCACTGGTGTGATCTGATTGGTTACAAGGTGGTTTGTGACGTCAGAAACACCAGCGATTTCAAAGCGTGTTTTTGAGACTGTCTTTGATTCACTGCAGTTTTAAGGAGGAAATACTCAGCAATGATTAAAAACACCACATATAAACATAAACAACATTAAAAGCTGGACTTTCACTTTAAAAGTGTCATTTTACGTTAGCTGAGAGAATGAGACAATGAGGAAGATAGTGCTTGGTCGTGATTGTAAGTTAACTAGTTAAAGTGTTTATAACCAAACTGTTAAAAGTGAAATATGAGATGACATCGTTAAATATAATAAAGTAATTGCAGTCTTTTTTCTCATCTTTTTTCACTCCGACTGTTGTATTAGCCAGTAAATGGCGGGAAATCGTAGTTTAAACCAGTGAGTCATTGAATCATTCACTCAAACGATTCGTTCAAAGCGGCTAGTGAATCGAATCTGCTTTCAAACCCATTAATACTGTAGTACTGTTATGACACGGCTCTGTGGAACGCTTGATTCTGATTGGTCAATCGCACATCCAGCTGTAAATTACTCCCAGACAAGTATCCGTGTAATAACTGGGATAATGTACATCCAGCCGGTGGTTATATCAGAATAATTCAGGTGTGCGTGTGATGTCGACCTGATCACCCTGAATAACCACCGGCTGGATGAACATTAGCCTTGCAAGAGTGTACAGTAGTGTGTGAGTTAGTGTGTGTTTTACCCGCGTCTGACGCCAGGAGCAGCGCGCGCTCCGAGACCCAGCGAGCGTCCGTGACCCCGGCGTCCGTCTGAACCCCCGCCTTACAGTAGCCCTCGCTGGGGGCCAGTTTGGGGTCCGAGTACACCCACACCGAGCCCTGCCAGCTGCGGCCCGACAGACTGGAGGCACCCAGCAGCAGAGACCCGTCTGACACAAACAATTATATACATTAAAAATAACAATACAATACATACCAAATATACATTATTGATAGAAAAATATATGTGTAGTTCAATTAAATAAACGGTCAAACCTAAATATGTTCAGACTCCTTCAGTTTATTCACTATAGTTTAGAAATTAATGGTGATAAGATATGAGCAGAACTCATATAGTAGAGTAATGACAAATAAAAATCGCTTGTTATTACCACTAAAAAGGCTCAAAATAGCCCCGCACTAACACGACAGCATAATAAGGGTCCCTACATTCAAACCGAAGCGTTGAGAACTTTGTCAGTGTCCACACAGTTTAATAAGAAGATATTTTATACACACAGTAAATTTCGCGAATACAGGAAGAAGCCATCTTAGAAAAATAGTCTCTACCAGTCGATCTACGAACGCCGATCCATGTGCGCTGAACTGTGCAGAATCTCATATGATCCGTTGTTTCCAGAAGAAACACAAACACAAACCGTTTACTTCTCTTTAATATGTACACGTAGCCTACTGTTCGCGCTCACCTTATCACCTTATTCACATCTCACCAGCGCACATGGATCGGCGTTCGTAGATCGACTGGTAGAGACTATTTTTCCAAGATGGCTTCTTCCTGAATTCGTGAAATTTACTGTGTGTATAAAATATCTTCTTATTAAACTGTGTGGACACTGACAAAGTTCTCAATGCTTCGGTTTGAATGTAGGGACCCTTATTATGCTGTCGTGTTAGTGCGGGGCTATTTTGAGCCTTTTTAGTGGTAATAACAAGCGATTTTTATTTGTCATTACTCTATGCCCTATATACTAGCATTATAGGCTAAACTGTTTTTAGAGATAAAACTATTTACATTCGGCAATCATGAAAACAAATCTCAGATAACGGTTGACTAGGTAACAATGTGTAATTAGACTAAAGGTTCATTTTGCGCCGGAGTTGTCCTTTAAATTGAACTACACAATTAGATAATAGCAGTTTAGCTCAACCAGTGACCAAGAAATGCTTCATGTTGTTCAGTGTGTGTGTAAAAAGAGCATTAGCGATTACAGAAAACACACTCTAGCAGAACATCATCAGCTCATTGCTACTGTAGTCGCTGTATGAAGAATATTTGTCACAGTTTATTTTATTTTGCTCTCCTCACTTACAGAATGAACTATAGTGTCCCGATCACACTAGTGGACAATATCAAAAATGATAATAATGTTTGTTTTGACTGTCTTGCAGCAAAGTAAAATAATCAGCGTTGCAGTTCAGTAATAATAAAACTAATTAAGATTAAATGATCTGTATTATATTGCACATGACTATAGTAATGCATCTGCAGTAAGAGATGATCGTTTTAATCTGACCTTTCCTGTAGTCCACCGCGTCCAGGTGCCTCTCCATACACGCCGGGGCGTTTACAGGGATATTCCAGCAGTTATCCTTAATCATTATGATCTCCAGTTATTATCAATATCACAATCTACAAAACACATGCAAACTCCCGCAATGAATGAACTAGACACACGCGCGTCTGCGGCACTTCCGCTTCCAGCGCCGCAGACACTTCAAAATAAAAGCGGAAAATGAAACGAGCTTCAAAATAAGAGCTTTTTGTCTCTCATTGAGGAAATATTCTCATTCTAATAATAATACATCAATTATTATTATCAATGATATATTAATTTACTAAATGTAATTATGCTTATGATAAAAATAACGAAACATAAAATATCACATGTATTTATAAATTCCCGTATTTTCTCCTCTAGGTGTCACGCTAGCGCCCGCTTTACACTTTAAGACTATTTTTCAGAGATGCGAGTATTTCTCCCGCAAAACTTGAGAAAACTTGTGATGAAAATAACATTTAAAAAATAAGTATTTATTTTATATTTCAGTGTATTATCGAACTCAGCCTTTCTCAGAGAGAACTCAAACGCTTTGAAATTAATTTTTTCTTTAAATCCAGATTTATTCCAGTAATTGCAGTTGGTTTCGCAGCAGATCATACACTATATCTGTGATAAATGTGCTGTTAAAGTCCATCCTGGGTTTCAACACTTGTACGCTTTAAGCCAATAAATAATCAACACTTTGAATACAAATATTTTGATATTAAAACAAGTCATTGTGCATCTTTAAATACAACCAAACTTCATCACAACTTCTCCATTCAGCCAAGCTCATCATCCATGACCCCATCAAGGTCAGCCAGGACTCTTGGGGTTGTAATTGATGATCATGCCTTGCACAACATCAGGAGTTATCTTCATAACTGTGTTTCTGTAATAAATCCTCTGTCCGCTTCACAGATCTCTGGTTCCCCATTACAGTGTGTGAGTGAGCTCATGAATATTCATGAGTGTCTAACGGCCTATGGGTGTTGCATTGTGTGTCGTCATGGTGATCTGGCACTGGCGTTCAGGTGTGGCACCTTCGTCTGTGTGTGTTGAGTCACTGTCTCACCTCAGACTGGACACACCCCACACACACACACACACACACACACACACACACACACACACGCAGTGCTGAAATCAGTGCCCGCAGGCGGAAAGTTTTAAAACACACATAAACACACGTAACTCTTCATCACACACACACACACTGTTCAGCAAACACTCAGTAGCTGGTCTGTCTGTTTATGATTTCAGATCTTGTTCAGTGATTGTAAAAATCAACATTCAGAGTCTCTGAAACTGACATAAAACTGCTGGTTAGTTACCTGAACGACCATAGTACACACACACACAGAGCTGAAATCAGTGCCCGCAGGCGGAAAGTTTTAAAACACACATAAACACACACACTGAATATAGTGTTCATCAGTCTGTATCATAATAATGAATCACGATTAAATTCCATCTCTGTTACTTTGAGGATGTGAGTGTGTGTGTGCGCGTGTTTATTCATGTTATGAAGGGTGTGACGCTGTGAGGAAGGGTATAACACACACACACACACACACACACACACACAGGTGAGCGGCTCCTGAAATAAAAGCCAAACACACACGGCACACACTGCATTTGAACACTTCACACACACAGAACTACAGCTTTCACACAAACACACACACACACACACCGGTGAGTTCTTCGCTTTAACATGGTTAATTAACCCTGGCTTGAGTGTGCTTCAGTTGTGCTTTAAAGAAAGTTGTGTTTTATCCGTTTAGATCGAGATACTGTCCGGATGAAGACGTGGATTTTTCTTTCTTTAGCAGGTTTGTTGGTCAAGCTTTTAATCATGAAGGTTTTGGTCATATATCATATTATGAACATCATGGGGTTTTTTTTTTTTAAAGATAATGATATTCTTCATATGTTATGTAAATGTTATGCTAATAATTCAGTACAATGGCACGTGAGTTCTGCGTGATTTTACCGTAGTAACGTGTTGTGTTCTGGTCTCCAGCTCTGTCTGGTGAATTTTACCGTGATTTTACCGTAGTAAACTGTTGTTTTCTGGTCTCCAGCTCTGTCTGGTGAGTGTTACAGTAATTTTACCGTGGTTAAGTGTCATGTTTTGGTCTCCAGCTTAGTCTGGTGAGTTTTACCGTAGTAAAGTGTTGTGTTCTGGTCTCCAGCTCTGTCTGGTGAATTTTACCGTGATTTTACCGTAGTAAACTGTTGTTTTCTGGTCTCCAGCTCTGTCTGGTGAGTGTTACAGTAATTTTACCGTGGTTAAGTGTCATGTTTTGGTCTCCAGCTTAGTCTGGTGAGTTTTACCGTAGTAAAGTGTTGTGTTCTGGTCTCCAGCTCTGTCTGGTGAGTGTTACAGTAATTTTACCGTGATTTTACCGTAGTTAAGTGTTGTGTTCTGGTCTCCAGCTCTGTCTGGTGAGTGTTACAGTAATTTTACCGTGATTTTACCGTAGTTAAGTGTTGTGTTCTGGTCTCCAGCTCTGTCTGGTGAGTGTTACAGTAATTTTAGCGTAGTAAAGTGTTGTGTTCTGGTCTCCAGCTATGTCTGGTGAGTGTTACAGTAATTTTACCGTGATTTTACCGTAGTTAAGTGTTGTGTTCTGGTCTCCAGCTCTGTCTGGTGAGTGTTACAGTAATTTTACCGTGATTTTAGCATAGTAAAGTGTTGTGTTCTGGTCTCCAGCTCTGGCTGGTGAGTGTTACAGTAATTTTACCGTGATTTTAGCATAGTAAAGTGTTGTGTTCTGGTCTCCAGCTCTGTCTGGTTAGTGTTACAGTAATTTTACCGTGATTTTAGCATAGTAAAGTGTTGTGTTCTGGTCTCCAGCTATGTCTGGTGAGTGTTACAGTAATTTTACCGTGATTTTACCGTAGTAAAGTGTTGTGTTCTGGTCTCCAGCTCTGTCTGGTGAGTGTTACAGTAATTTTACCGTGATTTTACTGTAGTAAAGTGTTGTGTTCTGGTCTTCAGCTATGTCTGGTGAGTGTTACAGTAATTTTACCGTGATTTTACCGTAGTAAAGTGTTGTGTTCTGGTCTCCAGCTCTGTCTGGTGAGTGTTACAGTAATTTTACCGTAGTAAAGTGTTGTGTTCTGGTCTCCAGCTCTGGCTGGTGAGTGTTACAGTAATTTTACCGTGATTTTACCGTAGTAAAGTGTTGTGTTCTGGTCTCCAGCCCTGTCTGCGCTGTGTGTGGCACAGCAGGACTGTGCTCGAGGCGCTTGTTACCCGCCGATGGGCGACCTGCTCCTGGGCCGAGAGCAGAACCTGCGCGCCTCCTCCACATGCGGTCTGATGGGGTCAGAGGTCGTCTGCGCACCACACGGACAGGTGAGGCGCTGTTCTTTAAGAAAATGATGACACAAAAAGTCAAAATGAAAATAATTACCAAGTTGAAATTATAACGTCATAATTATGAAATTAAAACATCGGAATTATATATAAAAAAAAAAAATTCTCACTTAAAAGTAATAATTATGACATAGAAAGTCATAATTTCAACAACATCTTCATAACATTTAAACATATTTCCCTCTTAAATTCCCAATACAGTTATTATCATGATTCCAAATTGTCACTAATTTGTATATAAATTAGCAGAAATATAAATATATATATATATGTGTGTGTGTGTGCGTATATATACATATATAAATAAATGTGTGTGTGATTTAATATTTATTTTACATTACAGTAATGAGAACGTAAGGGGTAAACGTGTTAAATTGTCATGAAAATAATATCATAACACAAAAATATTTGTCTTCACTATCTTTATGAAAATAACATAAATGGTTTGTATGACTTTAGGGTGAAATAACTCGAGGGTTTTCGTGACATTTCATGTCTGGTTATTATGGTACGCTAGCAGCAGTTTTTTAGGCTGATTCATTTTGAGTTGAACGTGTTAATTCATGTTATTGCTGATGGTTTGTAAAATGAAATCACACAGACATTCTGTTCTCATTAGGACATGATGAGACGTAATAATAAACAAACTCAGATTCCCCAGCCTGAGGCGACGCTCATCATATGTTACATGTCAATGATAATTAAACACATTTTAGCTCTATAACCTTACTTTATGACTACTAACTCATTTGTGCGTGTGTTTATTTGAGGAGAAACATCTGAGACAACGTTGATACTAAAATGTATGGAAGCCCATTTGCCAAACAAAATCATAATTATGACAAAAATGTGAAATTTTGACTTAAGACAGAGAAAGATTTTTGTTTAGATCTATGAATTCCCTTGTCATAATTTCACATTTTGACTTCGAATGACATTATAATGACATAAAAGTCAAAATTATAAGATACTAAGTCATAATTGTGAGATAAAAAATTACGAAATTATGGTTTAAAAATTAATAAAATTAATTACTTAAAAAAAGTCAAATTGAAATTGAAATTATAATTGAAATTATAACTTCAGAATTATGAGATTAAAAAGTCGCAATTGTTACCCAAAATCTTGACTAAAAAGTCATAATTTTGACAGAAAGTTTTTTTTTTTTTTTAAGTGGTAATTAATACATAAAAGATCAAAATGACGCAGTAACTATAAAAGTCAAAATTATAACCCAGTATGCAATTTTTGTCATCATTTCGACTTTCTATGACATAAAATTCAAATTTGTATTTAGTACAATCACAATTTCACTTTTTTGTCATAATATTAATGACTTTTTATATCATAATTAAGATGAAACTAAACTTTTTTTCTTATGTGGAGAAATTGCTAACTTAAATGAGATAAAATAAGATATAGCCACACAGAGTCCAACTCAATGTCTCAATGTAAACAAACACACCGTCTGTGTCCCAGTGGAAGATGAAGTGTTGTCCGTGTGACTCGCGGAACCCCGCGGCCTATAACGCTCACACGATCCAGAACGTGATGTCCAGCGCCGGACCCAACCGATGGTGGCAGTCCAAGAAAGGTACGACATCAAAAACCACATCGCTGACGAAAACACACACCAATATTCTGTCAACCATTTTGTTTACGTCAGTATCACTTAATGTATGTCAGGTATTCGATATGTTCGAGTTCGGCTAAAATACATGTATTTAAAGGACTAACGAGAAGTAGCCATAGTTTTAAGTGTATTTAATGAATATTTCATGTTTTACTAAAACGACAAATTACATTCGGTCAGCGCATATTTTAACCTCTATTTTTTTACGATGCCAACGGACGATCTGTCCTGAGGAAAGTAACCATGACAACAGCAGCAGAGCGCGGGAAACACTGTTACGATCAGTGTCGACGAAACATATTGATTTATTATTACACCACAGAACTTGTGTTTTAAATACATTTAAAATAACAGAGGTTTATCGCGAGCACAGCAAATCTACTTTATGTTACGTGAAACGAATAAATGGCTGTAAAGTCACATTCATCACATTCATCATAAATGTACTCATCAAAGTCCTAATAATAAAAAAATAATAGTTAATAGTATAATATTATTATTATTATTTATTAATAATTGTTGCATTTCACTCCTAATTATGTGCTCTATGCTGTACATTTTTATTTGCTCTTTTTTAATATAATAACAGCAAAAGTAATATTTAAACAAATTATTTAAATGAGGTTTTATAATTATATTTGTTCAGTTAATGCCGAACAAATGTACTTTCTTTCCTATTTAGACTACCTATTGTTACCTAAACATATTCAGTACACACTTTTAATTAAACACGTCACATTTGTTCGTAATTCATAGATTACACAATACAATTTGATGGATATATGCCAGGACAAGCATGTTCGTGATTCCATCATTGACAGGTTTTCCGGTGTTAATGTGAGTTTGTGTGTGTGTGTGTGTGTGTTTATAGTGTTAATGTGAGTGTGTGTTTTGATTCCAGATGTGAGTCCGGTGACGCTACAGCTGGATTTAAATGGGATTTATCACCTGGAAACGGTCCTACTATCGTTTAAGGTATGCTGTGTTTACATACACAACTCTTCGTATGGAGCTCAATCGGGTCGATTAAGGCGTTTTCAGTGCGCTTGACCCGTCAATCCCATTACTAACAGATTATATGGTTGCATGTAAACGTAGCCAGTCTTTCTGTGATGTGAAAGAGTGTTTTCTTACGGGTGTTCTGGTCTGCAGGGCCCGAGGCCTGACGCGTTGGTCATCGAGAGGACCAGGGACTACGGCGGCTCCTGGGAGCCGGTCCTGTACATGGCCACCGACTGCCCCTCCACCTTCCCTCAGGTGAGCACGTCGCTCCCGGGACGCCTGCAGGACACCTACTGCTACACACTGCCCTCCACCGCAGACCAGCCCTACAGGGACCAGAAGGTACGAGCTTCAGTCACAACAAGAAAACCAGCATGATAAGACACTAAAAGTTGAATTTATGAGATACTTATGTATAATTATGAACTGAAAAGTCAAAATCATGATATATTAAGACAAAACGTATACATTTTGACATTCACTTATGATAATTATGACATACAAAGTCGTATTAAGACATAAAAAGTTTCATTATAACAAAAAGTTGAACTTATGATATATGTCAAAATTATGACAAAAACGGGCTTCCATATGTCGACAATTCTCTTCTCCTCAGGTTCACTTTTATCCTCTCCATCAGTTCTCAAACATCGATCTACCGAACGAATACAAAATTGAAGGTGAGATGTTTTGACTGATTAAAACTCCCAGATGTGATGATTGACAGCTCATGAACTGTGATGATTGACAGCTGGTGTGATCATGAACTGTGTTGATTGACAGCTGGTGTGATCATGAACTGTGAAGATTGACAGCTGGTGTGGTCATGAACTGTGATGATTGACAGCTGGTGTGGTCATGAACTGTGATGATTGACGGCTGGTGTGGTCATGAACTGTGATGATTGACGGCTGGTGTGGTCATGAACTGTGTTGATTGACAGCTGGTGTGATCATGAACTGTGAAGATTGACAGCTGGTGTGGTCATGAACTGTGATGATTGACAGCTGGTGTGGTCATGAACTGTGATGATTGACGGCTGGTGTGGTCATGAACTGTGATGATTGACGGCTGGTGTGGTCATGAACTGTGATGATTGACGGCTGGTGTGGTCATGAACTGTGATGATTGACAGCTGGTGTGGTCATGAACTGTGATGATTGACAGCTGGTGTGGTCATGAACTGTGATGATTGACAGCTGGTGTGATCATGAACTGTGATGATTGACAGCTGGTGTGATAATGAACTGTGATGATTGACAGCTGGTGTGGTCATGAACTGTGATGATTGACGGCTGGTGTGGTCATGAACTGTGATGATTGACGGCTGGTGTGGTCATGAACTGTGATGATTGACGGCTGGTGTGGTCATGAACTGTGATGATTGACAGCTGGTGTGGTCATGAACTGTGATGATTGACAGCTGGTGTGGTCATGAACTGTGATGATTGACAGCTGGTGTGATCATGAACTGTGATGATTGACAGCTGGTGTGATCATGAACTGTGATGATTGACAGCTGGTGTGATCATGAACTGTGATGATTGACGGCTGGTTTGTCCCTCAGTGGCGTCGGGCTTCACGGGTCTGCGGGTCAATCTGACCCGGTTGGGTCCGGTTCCCAGTTTGCCGGGCCGAGGCCTGAGTCAGTTCTACGCCCTGCGGGAGATGAAGGTCATGGGATCCTGTTTCTGCCACGGACACACAGACAGATGCAGAAGCCAGACCAACACACAGGTCACACAAACACACACACACACACACACACACACTGTAAAGCTCGTCAGCTCATGTGTGTGTGTTTGCGTTCTGCAGGTTGGAGGTGTGTGTGACTGTCAGCACAACACGGCTGGTGTGAACTGCGAGCGGTGTGACGACTTCTACAACGACCTTCCCTGGAGACCCGCGGAGAGCGGAAACACACACACCTGCAAACGTACGTCTGCGTCACGACGAATAAAAACCAAAACATTAGATCTCACGGCTAAAATCAGCAAAGAAATGGCAGAAGTGTTATGGCTAGTGTGTTATTTTATATAAAGCTTTGGAGATGTGCTGTACAACAGCCGGAGTGTGTCAGCATGTGTGTGTGTGTGCAGGTTGTGACTGTAATAATCACTCTGATCGCTGTCACTTCGACCCGCGGCGTTACGAGGAGACGGGCCGGCGCTCTGGGGGAGTGTGTGACGGATGTTCTCATCACACAACGGGACCCAACTGTGAACGCTGCCAGCAAAACTACTACCCGAACCCTCTGAGTGACATGAGGAGCCCCGACGCCTGCCTGCGTGAGGATACACACACACACACACACACACACACACGAGGATGATGATGCTGATGCAGGTGTGTCCTCAGGTTGTCTGTGTGACCCCGCGGGCTCCGAGAACGGGGGTCAGTGTGACGCGACAGGAGTGTGTGTGTGTAAAGCTAACGTGGAGGGCGATCGCTGCGACCGCTGTAAAGACGGACACTACAACCTCGACGCCAACAACCCTCGCGGCTGCTCCAGTGAGTCTCATTCAACACACCCATAATTCATAAATATTAAATTGGCAATAAATAGGAAATTATATTAAATATGGATTGCGTCAGATTAATTAAAAGTCTTTAGGTTGAATTTGTTTAACAAACTGTGTGTGTGTGTTCAGAGTGCTCCTGCAGTTCTGTTGGGTCGGTCAGCGGTGCGTGTAACCAGCTGACGGGTCAGTGTGTGTGTCGCGCTAACACTGAGGGTTTAGCGTGTGACCGTTGTGCTGCTGGTTACTGGAACCCGTCGTCGCCCAACGGTTGTCAGCCATGTGACTGTGACCGCAACAACGCCCGCAGCGCCACCTGTGACCAGGTACACACATCACACACATCACACACACACATACACACACACACACGCACAGGAGGTTCTTACGTGTGTTTCCTCGTGGTTTAGCGCACGGGTCAGTGTGTGTGTCGTCCTGGCATCGGGGGCCGGACTTGCAGCGGTTGCCCTGACAACACGTATGGAGATCCACTGATTGGCTGCAGACGTGAGTGTTTCCTGCCGACACAACGTTGATTCATTTTTTACACATCAACAGCTCACCATATTGTTAGTTAGTTAGTTAGTTAGTTAGTTTGTAAGTTAGTAACTTAATAATATTGTAAGTTAGTAAGTTTGTTAGTATGTTAGTTAGTAAGTTAGTTATATTGTTAGTTAGTAAGTTTGTTAGTACGTTTGTAAGTTCGTTAGTAAGTTAGTAGCTTTTAATTAGTAAGTTTGTTAGTAAGTTTTTTAGTCAGTAAGTTTGTTAGTTAGTTAGTAGATTTGGTTAGTAATTAGTTAGATTGTAAGGCAGAAAGTTAGTTAGCGAGTTAGTTGCTAGTTTGTAAGCTTGTTAGTCAGGAAGTTAGTAAAGTTAGTCAGGAAGTAGTTTGTTAGGTAATACGTTTTTTGTCAATAAGTTAGTTGGTTGCTATTAAGTTTGTTAGTTTAAAAATGAGTTATATTTGTAAGTTTGTTAGTAAGTTTGTTAGTATATTTGTAAGTTTGTTTGTAAGTTTGTTAGTTAGTAGGTTGGTTAGTAAGTTTGTTAGTATATTTATAAGTTTGTTAGTAGGTTAGTTAGTAAGTTTGTGAGTTTATTAGCAAGTTTGTTGTTAGTAAGTTTGTTAGTATATTTGTAAGTTTGTTAGTAAGTTTGTTAGTATATTTGTAAGTTTGTTTGTAAGTTTGTTAGTTAGTAGGTTGGTTAGTAAGTTTGTTAGTATATTTATAAGTTTGTTAGTAGGTTAGTTAGTAAGTTTGTGAGTTTATTAGCAAGTTTGTTGTTAGTAAGTTTGTTAGTATATTTGTAAGTTTGTTAGTAAGTTTGTTAGTATATTTGTAAGTTTGTTCGTAAGTTTGTTAGTTAGTAGGTTTGTTAGTAAGTTTGTTAGTATATTTGTAAGTTTGTTAGTTAGTAAGTTTGTTAGTAGGTTAGTTAATAAGTTTGTGAGTTTATTAGCAAGTTTGTTGTTAGTAAGTTTGTTAGTTTTGTAAATTAGTTGTTAGTAAGTTTGTTTGTCAGTTTGTTAGTAGGTTTGTTAATAAGTTTGTTAGTTAGTAAGTTTGTTAGTATATTTGTAAGTTTGTTAGTATATTTGTAAGTTTCTTAGTAAGTTTGTTAGTATATTTGTAAGTTTGTTAGTAAGTGTTAGTTAGTAAGTTTGTTAATAGGTTAGTTAGTTTGTGAGTTTATTAGCAAGTTTGTTAGTTTTGTAAATTAGTTAGTAAGTTAGTTGTTAGTTAGTATGTTTATTTGTAAGTTTGTTAATTAGTAAGTTAGTTAACAAGTTAGTTCTTAGTAAGTTTGTCAGTTTGTTAGTTGGCTAAATAACTAACAAAAAAGTTACATTTCAATTATTTTGTTTATATGTAGTATTTAATTCTCATTTACACGACATATTATATATTCTTATATCTTATAAAATTTACATTTATCTTATATTATATATATTCAATATTTAATGAATGTTGTGTTTAATACAATGTAATACTGAAAGTGTCCTTCTGGTGTGTGTGTCAGCGTGTGACTGCGAGTTTTCAGGCACAGAGCCGGGCGGCTGCGATAAACGCACAGGCTTGTGCCGTTGTAAATCAGGCATTACCGGCCCTCGCTGTGACGTCTGCGCCCGCGGCTATTGCGCCAGTTTCCCAGAATGCCCGGCGTGCCCGTCCTGCTTCTTCAGCATGAACACCGACCTGCAGGAGCTCACGCTCGGTCTGGAGCGTCTCTCCAACTCCCTGCTGTCCTCTGGTGGACGACCGACGTCTAGCGACTCGAGCCGCAGGATCCAGACGCTCCAGGACACACTCGCTCTGATCCAGGAGTCCGTGTCTGTCCCCCCGCAGTCCAGCCGCGCCCTGACCAAAGCCCTGCAGAGACTCAACACGCTCCGGTACACACACACACACTAACCCTACCCCTAAACCTACCCATCACACACACACACACATCAGCTAACGCTCTGCTCCTCCAGGTCTCAGATGGAGGGCTTGAGAGTGGATCTGCCGTCTGCGCCTCGGGGCCGAGAGCTGGAGCGAGAGCTTGACGAGCTGCAGTCGCTCCTGTCGTCTCTGAGTCTCCAGTACTTCAGCCGCAGAGACACCTTCACCAGCACCACCGGAACCACCAACGCCAGTGCGTATCAGTAGCGCATGATTCTTGATTGATCAGTCTGTAGCATGATCGCTAATTTAACTTTGGGTATCGTTTGAATTATATCAATTCCTAATTTCGATTCCAGTAAGGTAAAACAAAAAACTCAGGAATATGAGCGCTGTCACTTTAAGAGCTGCGGGTCCAATACACACGAGGACAGAAAGTATTGAAACGCTCACAGAGAAATCGATATTTAAATTTTATAACAAGTATCTGATTCCTGACCTCAAGTATTCGATTCCCAACCCTATCGAATAACGGAAACTGTTTCACTCTCAGGTGACTTCTACGCCATTCAGAAGTCGTATGATAATTCGACCGACGCCGTCAAGCGAGCCGACGCCACCATAGACGCCCTGAAGAAGACCGAGGGCGTGCGAGAAAACGCCCTGAGTGGCCTGGACGCCCTGCAGCCCGGAAACACCAAAGACCTGCAGAACCTGAAGACGGACCTGGAGACGCGACCCAATCTGACTCCCGCCGCCACCAAGGTGAGATCATCGCTGACGGGCAGAGCTACTTATAGAGGAACGGGTCTGTAAAGGTGTGTTTTATAGGTTTGTGGCAGTGATCGCGTGGAGCCCTGCACTCCGGAGCGCTGCGCAGGCGACCTGTGTCCTCCGGACGGAGCGCCCCCTTGTGGAGCGGAGGACGCATGCACAGGAGCACTGCCCAATGCCAACAAGGCCTTTCAGGACACCGACGAGGTCAAGGCCAAACTGCAGGATCTCAACGACAAGATCACTCAAGCAGCGGAGCAGGTACCACCAATCTTACTGTATCTTATTCATACCTATTACATACAACAACAAAAAATATTATAAAGAAATGAACGTTCACCAATAATGTTAACGAGTGAAAATTAAATTTGCTATTAAATGTCAAACAAGCCAAAAATTATGTTAAATAAAATTAATATTGGGAAACATAAAGATTGCACTTGTAAATATTTAATAAAAAATAAATTATTAATAAATATTTGTATTAATTGTCAGTAAATAAACAAATATTTAATTATAAACATTTCATATAAAAATAACAACATTTTGCATTCATTAAAAAAATATGAAAAAGTCACAATTATGAGAAATAAAAATGAAATTGTGAAATATAAAGATGATGACCAGCTGGAAAGACTCATAAGGATAGTTACATTGACTCACGTTGACGCTGACTCTCTGAAAACACAGATACAGGAAGCTGAAGATTCGGCCAATAGGGTGCGACTGTCCACTGACAAGCTGGCCGATCAGATCAAGCAGGTGCGAGCCGACGTGGACGGAGACCTGAAAGACACCAAAGACTTCATCAACACACTGAGGGACTTCCTGTCAGGTCAGTAACACACTCACACACACACACACACGTCATTGCTTTCATTTTATTTTGACAAGCTGTTGTAAAGCGCTGTAGTGTGTAGTGTGTTGTAAAGCGCTGTGTCGTCACCCGCAGAGCCTCACTCAGACCCGGAGCAGGTCCAGCGAGTGTGTGAGGCGGTTCTGGAGGCCCGGCTGCCTATGAGTCTGGATCAGCTGAAGCAGAAGCTGAAGGATCTGCAGGATCTGATGGTCTCAGTGCCCGACAGCAGCAGCGTCCTGACGACTAGCGGCCCGCAGCTGGAGAACGCCAGACGCCTGCTGGACGCCGCCCGCGACACACGGTACAGTCAACCAAAGAAATCCTTAGAAAAAAGAAAAAAAAACGATGTTTTGATTGAACATTTTTTAGACAACAGTCATAGAGCATTTATTAAAAAAACAACGAAAAAACATCAAAAATAAATAAAACTATAATAATAATGAAATTCTTTGAAAATTAAGTGATTTTTTTTACTGCAAAAAGTGAGGAGCTCTGTAGGCTATAGGTCTATGGTGACAGTCACAATCGCGCACCTGATTACACCAAACGCTACAAAAAATATAACTGCTATCTGCCACATAATGAAAAATCTTAACAAAAGCTCTCGTTTACAGGCTGTATTCTTATTTACTACTTTTGACCAGCCAATCTAGCAATCTAGGCGTTTTAAAACAACACACAAAAAACAAAATAGCCCAATCTGAAATAGGCTGTGTTGTAAGAAGGCATATAGGTTTATTTTCGTTTTGTTACATTAGGCCATTTTCAAATGCGTCAAGTGTACAAATAAAAACGTAAACATATTTAGAAAACACAATCTGAGTCAGCATGATAAAGCCGTTAAAAGGGCTGCTCACGTCTTTTGCGCGCTCAAATTCGATTTCAAATGTAGGCGCGCGATGTGCCCGCTCATAATGGAGCAACGCGATCGCGGTCGCCTACCTCCACAAAAATCTAGCCAGACAAAAGATTTGGACTTCTTGGACATTTTGTCGACTAAACAAGTAGCGTGAACTGAATGAATACAGCAAAACTACCTACCGGTATATCCCTTACAGAGCGCGAGCAGCAGCGCAGCCGGCCACAGGCGCGGTTCCCGAGCTATGTGTGTGCGCTAAACTGTGGCGCAGTTACTAAAAATAGCCTAAATTAAATCATTTAAAGTTGGGGATAAAGCATAGGCTAATTATATTTAGAATACAGTAATAAATAACTGCTTTATAAAGGAATAAATATCAAGGAGTAAATCATTGAAAATGAATTTCTATTGGTAAAAAAATAAATAAAAAAAAATGCGACTGGTCGACCAATTAGAATGTCAGTCGACCAAGACGGCCTAAACGACTAAAGTTGACAGCCCTACGGTACACACACACACACACACACACACACAAGACCAACTATTGTGGTAAAAAAAAAAAGTATATAAATGTTTATTTTTTTTAAACCAAGTACCTGACATCAGTAAATTAACAGGAAACTTTCATTTTGAGGTGAACTACTCCTTTAAGGGTTTTTCCCGTGCCGTGACACGCTAGTCATTTGTCAGTTGCGTTTTGCTTTAGTCGTTTCAATGTAAAAGTCTTCTCTGCTGACGGACTCACTCATAAAGACAGTGTTTTCCGACCATCTAACGGCGTAATAATGTAACGTAACTTCTGCTGCTGTTCACGGTCAGGGACTATTTTTCCAGCGGAAGGAAGGCTTTTAGTGATTTAACTTGAACAATGAAAGTTACATTGATACATGTTTTTTTGGCTTCAATATTTGTATTGTGTGGTAACTGTTTTATAAAAGCAATAAACTACTCGATTGCTAGACTACTCAAGCCTAACGCTGTATCGCGAATAATAGTCACTCTGCTTCGTGTCGTGCCTAACAACTCCTCGTGACTTATTCACCGCACCGCACAGCCTCGAGGACCTTCTTGCTTACAGATATATTTGTATTTGGCTGATGTTCTTGACTGGTTATTTCTGCAGAGACGCAGCGTTTGGCATCCAGCAGGACGGCGAGAGTCTTCTGAAAACGATGAATGAAAATGAGAACATTTTCGATGACCTAGAGGACAAAATCCGGCAGAGCGTCGACATCGCCGACGACGTTAAGAAAGACGTAGAGCGGGTCAGTTCGAGTCACGTGTGCGGAAACAACGGACACGACCTCAGAAGTCAAATTAACCTGGATTTTTCATCTCTCTCTCTCAGATAGAGGACCTGCTGGTTCCCGCTGAGCAGGGGATTGTGGGTATTTCAGGGCTGATGGATGAGATTCGCCCCCTGGTGGACACGCTGAGGAACGATGCGGCGACAGGGACAGCGCTGGCGAACGAAGCTCAAGATCAGGCTAACTCAGCTGAAGACGAGGCCGACCGGGCCGCACAGGTACTGAACACACACAACAGTTCACGTTCATTTGTGTAGCGCTTTTCACTTTTCACAAATAGCTTTACAGAAAGTGCACGAGTCCAAATTACAGTTTACTGTTATCAGTGGAGAATGTATTTCTGAAATGTACATTACAAAATCACAGTTAACTAAAAATTACACTCACTAGTCATAGTTCGTAATGGTTTAGTTAGTAAAGGCATGCGTGTGTGTGTGTGTGTGTGTGTGTGTGTGTAGGCCCTGGAGGCTTTAAAAGACGAGTTCGAGCGGATGAAACGAGCCGCGGCTGAAAACACTCAGGCTGGGGAAGATGGTGCTCGTTTACTAAAGCTACAGGAAGAGGCGGAGTCTCTGATGACGGACACCTCTGACATCATGAAGGCTCTGATAGGTAACGCCCACAAAACATCCCATAATGCCATTACCGATTGTGTGGTTTGTGAGCGATTGCGATACATTTTAGAGAGATGATGTGAACAAATCATTGAATCAGAGCTCGGAATCAGTAAATACTCATTTGAATCACTGACTCGGTTCATTTGAATCAATTAGTGTATTCAATTGACTTGGTGAATCGATTTGATTTTTATTAATTCAAATCTGTGAATCAAATGAGTCGATTCACTGACTGGTGGAATACTTTAGGAGGAATCGATCCACTGAATCAGAGTCAGTTGAATGAAATCAACTCAAACACTGTTTTTGGTACTAAAGGTTAAATTTTAAATGCAGTTTATAATAAAATCAAAACATCCATCGCTTAATATCATGCACACATTATAGCTCATGTGGTTTGTGATGATTGCAAGACATTTGTTGACATTTTAGAGTGATGATGCAAACAAATAATTGAATCAGAGTTCTGAATCAGTAAATAGACTCATTTTATCAACAGAATCAGTTCATTTGAATCAATGAGTGTATTTGATTGAATCAGTGAGTCGACTGAATTTATTCAATCAAATATATGAATCAAATGAGTCGATTCACTGACTGTTTGAATAAGTTAGGGCGAATCGATCCACTGAATCAGAGTCAGTTGAATGAACTGTTTTTGTTACTTTTTGTATACTAAAATCAAAACATCTATCCCATGATGTCATGTACACACATTACCCATGATGACCGCTCGCGTTTGTCTCTCAGATAAAGAGGCGTCCATACGGCAGCGAGCGACAGAGATGGAGGAGAACGGCTCGCGGTTGACCGGTCTGGACGCTCAGGTGGAGAAACTCCGTGACGATATCCGCTATAAAGTCACCAGCCTGAACATGTGCCAGGGCTGATGACACACACACACTCACACAACACTGATGACACACACAACAGTAACACTAATAATGACACACAACTAACACACATCAGTAACACAGTGTCTCCATAAAGGTTTTGTGAGCTGCAATGTCTACAGTGGACAACTAGCATACTAAATAGTGCTTACTAACATGAGTATGTTTTGATGAATAAAGCTATGAACAATTTTTCTGGTTCCGTGTGTTCCCTGTCGTATGGTAGATCTGGTTCCGCGAGTTCCCCGTCGTACGATAGATCTGGTTCCGCGAGTTCCCCGTCGTATGGTAGATCTGGTTCCGCGAGTTCCCCGTCGTACGGTAGATCTGGTTCCGCGAGTTCCCCGTCGTATGGTAGATCTGGTTCCGCGAGTTCCCCGTCGTACAGTAGATATGGTTCCGCGAGTTCCCCGTCGTACGGTAGATCTGGTTCCGCGAGTTCCCCGTCGTATGGTAGATCTGGTTCCGCGAGTTCCCCGTCGTATGGTAGATCTGGTTCCGCGAGTTCCCCGTCGTACGATAGATCTGGTTCCGCGAGTTCCCCGTCGTATGGTAGATCTGGTTCCGCGAGTTCCCCGTCGTACGGTAGATCTGGTTCCGCGAGTTCCCCGTCGTACGGTAGATCTGGTTCCGCGAGTTCCCCGTCGTACAGTAGATATGGTTCCGCGAGTTCCCTGTCGTACGGTAGATCTGGTTCCGCGAGTTCCCCGTCGTATGGTAGATCTGGTTCCGCGAGTTCCCTATCGTACGGTAGATCTGGTTCCGCGAGTTCCCCGTCGTACGGTAGATCTGGTTCCGCGTGTTCCCCGTCGTATGGTAGATCTGGTTCCGCGAGTTCCCTATCGTACGGTAGATCTGGTTCCGCGTGTTCCCTATCGTATGGTAGATCTGGTTCCGCGTGTTCCCCGTCGTATGGTAGATCTGGTTCCGCGAGTTCCCTATCGTACGGTAGATCTGGTTCCGCGAGTTCCCTATCGTACGGTAGATCTGGTTCCGCGTGTTCCCTATCGTATGGTAGATCTGGTTCCGCGTGTTCCCCGTCGTATGGTAGATCTGGTTCCGCGAGTTCCATATCGTATGGTAGATCTGGTTCCGCGAGTTCCCCGTCGTACGGTAGATCTGGTTCCGCGAGTTCCCTGTCGTACGGTAGATCTGGTTCCGCGTGTTCCCTGTCGTACGGTAGATCTGGTTCCGCGAGTTCCCTATCGTATGGTAGATCTGGTTCCGCGTGTTCCCTGTCGTACGGTAGATCTGGTGTCGCGTGTTCCCCATTGTACGTACGGTAGATATGTTTCCGCGTGTTCCCTATCGTATGGTAGATCTGGTGTCGCGTGTTCCCCATTGTACGTACGGTAGATATGTTTCCGCGTGTTCCCTGTCGTACGGTAGGGGGCGCTGTTACACTACTCCTGAAAGAGCTCTAAACTCCTGATCAAACATGGGCAAAACTTTTTGCTCAAAATGTTGTGATGTAATTAAACGTGTTCTCATTCAAGTTGGTGTGTAAATAGTTTTATTTAATGTTTAACACAGCAGCATGTTTATGGATTATAATACACTGAGCTTTCAACAATCATCTTATAATCTCATATAAAACACAAACATAGATATTATAACAGTAATGATAAATACATCGTTAAGAAAATAAACACAGTCCTTAAACACACTCAAACACGCAGCTGTTTACTGTAGAACAGTGGCACATGTGATCCACCCTTCCCATGATGCACCCTGTCAGTCCACCACGGGTGTAAATATGACTACTGTACATATATATGCAGACAGTAGGGGAGATAATACGACTCAGACCGTACGGTCTCACGGGCAGTTCCTGAGAGGAGAGACGCTCTCGGCCTCTTCCCAATGACCAGTCAGAGAAGCGGATGTGTGTGTGCGACTGGCACTCGCCCGACTCGGCCTGTGCGTCCCACGGGTGACGGGACAAGCCGACGCTCAGATAAACACGATCTGAGAGAGAGAGAGAGAGAGAGGTCACACACCTTCACGATCACGTGACTGTATAAGCGGAGGCCTGATTGGATACGCACTTCATTTGATTGACAGCTGTCAGTCAGACGATTACATCAGAGAGCAAACGCCGGTCTGAAGGGTCTGGCCACGCCCATCTGTGCCACACATCATCCTGTCCGACCTGAAACACACAACAACTCATGAGGGCTGGTATCGAAGCATTAAATAGGGTTAAAATGTTTGTATGTTTATGTACGTTTTAAAACTGCGATATCGTTATGAACAGCAATATTTATCAACACTTGTTGTATTAAACTATTTACAAACATGAGACATGCCACATGGAGACTTGAGGAAAGTGATGATGAAAATGAATCATGAGATGGGAGTTGTGAATCAACAAATAGACTGAATCTGCTCATTTGAAACATCCTACTAAATAGATTCACAGAATCAAATGAGTTGATTCACTTAGTTGAATTTCACAAAACAACTACTCGAGTCCATTAGGAATCGATCCATTGAATCAGAGTTATGAATGGATTCATTGAAATTTCAGCTAAACAAATTAATCAATTCACAGAATCAAATAAGTTGATTCAGTGCATCAAATGAGTCGATTCACTTAGTTGAATTTATGAAACAACTTTTTTAATCCATTATTAGCATTCAATTCACTGAATCTGAGTTGTGGATGGATTCATTGAAATTTCAGTTCAACAATCAATAATCAATTCACGGCATTAAATGAATCGATTCAGTTAATCAAATGAGTCGATTCAGTATTTTAAGTGAATCGATTCACTAAGTCTGTTTTTTAACAACTTTGAATTTGTTAGGAATCGATTCACTGAATCAGAATTGATTCATTAAATATTTCAGCTAAACAAATGAATCAATTCAAAGAATCAAATAAGTTGATTCAGTGCATCGAATGAGTTGAAATTATTATGATTTGATTCATTTAAATTTCAGTTTCCAACTCTAACACAGTTTTGCTGCTTAAGTTTTTTGTAGTAACTTTCTCATGGAATAAGCGTAAAACTAGACATGCTCTTGGGGAATTGTGGGGATATTCATTATGTTGTTCTATTTTTTGGGTCAAATTCAAAGGCATGACGTACGTGAGAGAGATGTCAATCACCAAAAATACTCAAAAGTCTTTATTTGTCAGGGTGTGTGATTAGCATCACCTGCTAGCGGCGCCGTCTGACGCACACAGGTCCGACTCCGAGTAATACGCGTGTTGCCCGGTCTCAGAGATGACCAGCGCGTGCATCGGCTCGCTGTTGCAGGCCTTGAGCGGGCCATGCCCCCTGATGACATCAGCGTGAGGCGACAGGGTCATGTGACTGCACGATGGGTTCCCGTTGGTGTCCAGCTCGCTGGGGGCGGGGCCTGGAGACGAGACGTCCAGCACCTCGATCAGTGGGGGCGGGGTCAGGCTCGGGGTCATGACCTCAGGGTCAGCGTGAGCCAGCTGAAGACGCCGCATGTGACTGACCGCCACCGTCACGTTAATGGCTCGCTAAAACACACACGTAATCATACATTCAATTCACGGTTATCAGTATAGCGCTTTTCACAATACACACAGTGTTCAAAGCAGCTTTACAGAAAGCGCACAAGTCCGAAGTACAGTTTACAGAGATCTGTTATCAGAGGAAACTAAGTTATGTATTTCATAAATGCACATATACAAAATTATATAAAATTATACACAAAACACAGTTAGATAAAAAGGTATCAAATAAACCACTTCTACTCACTAGTCACACAGTATATTTATTGACAAATCAGGTTGTTTATTGATGCACGTTTTTTTGCATTCGAATGTGCAGAAAATATTGGTAATTTTTCTTGGACAGCCCTAAGGTGTACGCGTGATCTGCTCGCTCACCTTCCACTTGGATTTGGCAAAGTTCTTCTGCATCTGCTCACAGACGGACTCGATAATATTGTCATTGTGCGCCGTGTCTCCGATTATCCTGCACAAAGAGAACAGCAGCTCGTTTATTCACAAACCAGCATGTTTATTCAGACATTTATCAATTTATGCATTTGTTTATTCAAGAATTCATCATGTGTTTTTCATGAATCAGTATATTTAGTTATGAATATGTATGCTTTATGCATTAGTTTATTCATGTTTAATTATGAAGTTGTTTTTATCATCATTCAATTTGTTAATCGTGGTTATTCGTGCCTCAGTTCATCAGTCCACATATATTCTCAGAGGTGTTTCTCACCATGGATGACTGAGCGCTTGCTCCGTTGTGTAGCGTTTATTAGGGTTTTTCTCCAGCATGTGCCTGATAAAGTCCTTCGCTGCAGAAATCAGAACAAACCACAATTGTTCACAAAGGTTTTCAATACATACTAACAATAAAGGTGCAGTGTGTAAGTTGTAGCAGCATCTAGTGGTGAGGTTGCGAATTGCACCCAACAGAAGTTACGGTGGGAGACAGGAAGTGATGTAGCCAGTTAAGCAATGAGGTTTCTTTACAAAGATTGTGTTTACTTAATTATTCAGTAAAACCATATGTTTTTGCGAATATTATAGCCACTTGTTCATCAGTGTGTTAGTGTTTTTTTCGCTGACTTTAGCAGCTTCTTTGCATGATGAATAGCCGTATGTCCACTCGCGTTAGTGAGCAGACACGTTAGTGACCATACGCATTAGTGACCAAACGCGTATGTCCACTCAGGGCCACCGTAGAAACATGTCAATGTAAGCGGACCCGCGGTGTGTGTGGAGAGAGATGCCTCATTCTAAGCTAATACAAACATAACGCTTCATTATGTAAGCTCTTTATACACCAATGAAAACACAGACGTGTATATGATATTGTATTTCTGTCAACAGATCCTCCTAAATATTACACAATGCACCTTTAACATACTAATACATGCAAACATTTTAAACAGAGACCCATGTTTGATGGCCTATAGGTGGCAGTAATGACAGCGTGTGTGAAGCGTTTCTGACGCACCTGACTCAGAGATGTCATTCCAGTATGGCGAGTGGAACGCATATTCTGCCTTCATGATCTTGGAGAAAAGGCGCGTTTCATTCTCCTCGTAAAATGGCGGGTATCCGCTCAACCTAAACAAACACATGAAGAGATCAGCGTTTGAGGAAAAACACACCTGACCGGATCTCAAAAGTGTGTATGATAACGGCAGACTCACAGAATGTACGTTATGACACCGATAGACCAGCAATCCACTGCTTTACTGTACGGTTTCTGCGCCAGAACCTCCGGAGCTGAGGAGAATGATCACCATTATAAGAATCATCACCATAATAATGAGAATCATCACCGTAATGAGAATCATCACCATAATAAGAATCATCACCGTAATGAGAATCATCACCGTAATGAGAATCATCACCGTAATGAGAATCATCACCATAATAAGAATCATCACCATAATGAGAATCATCACCGTAATAAGAATCATCACCGTAATGAGAATCATCACCATAATGAGAATCATCACCGTAATGAGAATCATCACCATAATAAGAATCATCACCATAATGAGAATCATCACCGTAATAAGAATCATCACCGTAATGAGAATCATCACCATAATAAGAATCATCACCGTAATGAGAATCATCACCGTAATGACAATCATCACCGTAATAAGAATCATCACCGTAATGAGCATCATCACCATATTAAGAATAATCACCGTAATAAGAATCATCACCGTAATGAGAATCATCACCGTAATGAGAATCATCACCGTAATGACAATCATCACCGTAATGAGTATAATCACTGTAATGAGAATCATCACCGTAATGACAATCATCACCGTAATAAGAATCATCACCGTAATCCGTAATAAGAATCATCTCCGTAATGACAATCATCACCATAATAAGAATCATCACCGTAATGAGTATCATCACTGTAATGAGAATCATAACCATTACAGACAATCTAACAGCAGAAGTAAAGCGTTCGTACCAACATATCCCGGTGTTCCACAGGCCGTAGACATCACGCCGTGATCCGCCATCTTCGACAGACCGAAGTCACTGATCATGATCTTGGAGTTCTCCTCTGGACTGTAGTACAGCAGGTTCTCCGGCTGCATACGGATACAACAGTGGACATTAATAATGTTTAAGACCTGTTTCACCATTTCAGGCTCTACTAGAACAGGTTTTCCTGCTTGAATGTTGATTATTTTCTAGCTCCTCTCTTCCCAGTCTGTCAATAACGCTCTGTTTACTTCCTGTCTCTATGAAGCCCCTCCTTCTGAAAAGCACACTGTGCTCTGATTGGCCGGCTGGAGCAGTGGGTTGTGATTGGTCGAGCGCTTCGAGTGTGTTTGGGAAATGTCCCGCCCATTACCACAACCACCCGTTTAACACACTACTAACTAACTCCACCAGGCCCCGCCCCTTTATTCTGTATATTAATTATTTAACTGAGGAAGATTGGCGTTTCAGGGAGATTTTAGAAACAATGACACTAACTGGAACTTTGCAGAGCTTCTCATGAGAATTGAACGTGTAAAAAGCATAATAGTCTATTAATTAAAACCTCAACAGAAGATCAAGCTCGCTCACCTTCAGGTCTCTGTGGACGATGCTGTTCTGGTGCAGGTAGGATACGGCCTGCAGGACCTGTCTCATCACACGGCTGGCGTCCTTTTCCGTGAAAACACCTCGATCCAGAATACGGTCAAACAGCTCTCCGCCCGACACCCTTCACAGACACACAAACATGGACGAGTTAATACACACGCTGAGCGACTGTGATTGTGTGTTTTATATTTTAGGCATTATCAAACACGTACAGCTCCATGACCAAGTAATAGTGTGTTCTCGTCTCGTAGAAATCTTCCAATCCCACCACATTATCATGCTTTATCCTGAAAGAGAGAGAGAGACTTCAGAATCCAGAACATGGTGTCGTTCTGTAGTGTCATGTTAGTCAGTAGATTTAGGGGTGTGTATGTGGAGTCAGGTGTGTTTGTGTTAATGCTCTGTCGTATTTGTAGTCTGTGGTGTTTTGGAATTGAAATTGGTATTTATGTTCTCAGCATGACCCAATAGTTTCAATACAACTAGCTAATTTAAGCAATAACCAGTTTCAATACAACTAGCTAATTTAATCAAAGGTTTTTAGCATTATTGGAAATTTCATCATAGCTTTTGACCACAAGATGGCGCTGCCTGGAAACTTCTTATATACTTTTAGGGCGTGGTGCTGAAGACACATACCAAGTTTTGTAAAGAAACACCAAAGTTTGTCAAATATAGCACATTACGACAAAATTCAAAATGGCTGACTCCTAAAATGGCCAATATGGGAAAATTGGGTATCGTTCGACTCGGCACGCTACACCAGTGAGAGTTATCTCCTGACCACTAGGTGGCACCGTGATGAAACTGTGCCGTTAGCCTCAGGTCATGGTTCTCATAACACACACAAAGGCTGCGTCTGTTTATTGCAATCGTTGACGTTCTTCTTCTTATTAAATAAGCGTGAAAAGCATGAAAATCGACCGTTGCTCCAATTTTCACTAAAATAAACCAGATTATCTTCAGACCATGCCAAAAAAAGTTATGCAATTTTGATTCGTCAAACGGTTCTCGAATAACAGATGAAAAAATCTGACAAAGAGCACGCCGAAATGAACGTAAAGCTATATCTCCGCAACGCTTTAGCTTATTCTGACCAAACTTAGGCTCAACCCAAAATCACCCCCTATAGGCCATTTTTGAGGGGACAGCCATTTGTAGTGGTGTCCGAAACCATAGTGGACGTAATCGAGTGTACTCATTTAATCCCACTTTGCACTGCAATAACGAGTGTACAACCGAAGTACGCTCAACGGCTGTCCGAATTCACTCACTCATCCTTCGAGTGAGCTGTATTAGTGGACAAACGTAGGGAAAGGAGATCGAGGATTTAGGGGGCGATTTCGAATTCAGCCTATAGTTATATTTGCTTATAACTTGTGAAAGATTTGTCCAAAAAAAAAAAAAAAAAAAAAAAAAAAATCACAAAACTCGAACGATCCCCAATTTTCCCATTTTGGCCATTTTGGATGTCGGCCATTTTGAATCTTGTGGTAAAATGCTATATTTTACAAACATTGGCGTTTCTTTACAAAACTTGGTTTGTGTCTTTGACACAATGCCCTGATGGTGCCTAAAAAGTTTCTGGGCAGCGCCACCCTGTGGTCAAAAGCTGTAATGAAATTTCCCAAAAATGCTACAAACTTTTGACTAAATTAGCTTTTTATAATGAAATCGGTCTTAATATATTCCTTGGGTCATGCTGAGAACATAGATACCAAGTTTGTATATTATATTATATTATATTTGAGCCCCGAGGGCTCGTTTCATTGGCGTGTGTGTCTTGTTTCGTACCTCTTCAGCACCTTGATCTCGTTCTCAAGGTTGGAGTGGTGCAGCTGTTTTTTCTTCACACACTTCAGGGCGTAGAAATTCCCGGTCTTCCTCTCTCTCGCCAGGTAGACCTCAGAAAACGAGCCCCTGCCGAGACACATGAACGTGGAGTTTGAGATCAGCGCTAATCTATCAAGGCTCAGCTGTGTGTGTGTCCGGCCTGTTCAACACACCTGGTCTCTCTTAAATAACTGTCCTAGAACGAGGATTACTGCGCGTTACACAAGAGACCCAGTACCGCCCCTCGCGACTCATTACCCACAATGCATCTAATCCAAAACACCCTAGAAATACCTTGCAACCGCCCAGAACAACACCTGACAATGTCCTCATCATGTGTGTGTGAAAACACACTCCTACAGCACAGATCATCTCAGATTGAGAACAATAGTCACCGTTTGGTTGTTGCACATTGATGAGAGCCAATGACGACACTCATTCTGGACGCTTTTGTGATCTTTTTTTCTTCCGTTATAAATAAATCCATAATCAACAAGAACATTTAACAAAGCTTCGTTAGATCTAGTTCTCTTTTGGAGACAGATTTGTCCCCTTCGTAAACCGTCTCGATAATCCTTTAATTAACTAGTGTCAGGATGTTCTCTGATGTCTGTGTCATTCACCTGCTGATGATGATTGACAGGTGTCAAAACGAGAGAGAGAGACAGGCTCACTAATGCTCACACGACCAACAAACCCCTGACAAGCATTTATGAATATCAAAATTACAAAAATGCCTCATAATGACTTATAAAGCTTTATAACGCCTCATAAGGACCTTTTACTTCACAATGCTTTATAATAGTTCAGTACAGCCGTATAAATCATCCTCACATCCTATAATGCCTCATAATACTTCATAACTCTTCATACAGTGCAATAAGAGCTTCCTGTATATTGAATCTTAAAGCTTTATAACATTTCGTAATAATAATGCTCTATACCCTTCATAAACGGTCATGGTTTAGCAAAGTTTCCCAACATTTTATAGTTCAACACTGATTTTTAAATATTTCATAAAGCTTCATAACACCTCATAACCCTTCATAAAAATGACTGAATGCTTAGTTATGATTCATGACACTTCAAAAAGCTTCATAGTGCCTCACAAGCGTTCATAAAGTGCCATAGGAGATCATAATAATAAGGATGCACCGATATGAACATTTCGGCCAATGCCAATAACCGATAAATATTTATATTTGAAAGCCGATAACCGATATATTGGCTGATTAATCCGATATAAACCGATAAATTATTAAATATTAAACCGATATATATTGGCCTATAATGTTCTCATGATAATGTTCAGTAGCTGATATTACAGACTTATCCGTATTTTCCTGTTTTGAAGTGATTCCAATCATATTCAAGCAATTCATAACCATCATCTAACAGTGCGCGACTGAAGCGTCTCAGCCGAGGGGAAAAATACGTTATTTATCAGCTTTAAAGGAGTAGTTCACTTTTAAAGAAACTTTTGCTGATAATTTCCTCACCCCCGTGTCATCCGAGATGTCCATGTCTTTCTTTCTTCAGTCGAAAAAAAAATAAGGTTTTTGATGAAAACATTCCAGGATTTTCTCCATATAATGGACTTCAATGGGGTCCAAAAGACAGTTTCAGTGCAAACTGTTCAAAGGGCTTTAAACGATTCCAGACGATGAATAAGGGTCTTATCGAGCGAAACGATCGCTCATTTAATAAATAAATAACAAAGTTTAAGTTTAATAAGCTCAAATGCTCGTCTTGCTCTGTTCTGTGACGCGCATTCGTGACTCTCCAGTTCGAACTCGTTCATCAAAATGAACGAATCTTTTTCCGAGTCATTTGGTTCATTCAATGAACGAAATGAACGAGTTGACTCTAGAAAAGATTTGTTCATTTTGATAAACGAGTTCATCTAGAATCATTTAAAGCCCTTTAAACAGTTTGCACTGAAACTGTCTTTTGGACCCCATTGAAGTCCATTATATGGAGAAAATCCTGGAATGTTTTCATCAAAAACCTTCATTTCTTTTCGACTGAAGAAAGAAAGACATGGACATCTTGAATGACATGGGGGAGAGTAAATTATCAGCAGAGGTTATTTTAAAAGTGAACTACTCCTTTAATATATCGGACACATTTTCTTATCGAGCCGACGATATAACGACTATAATCGCATCCAAAATTGGACAACACAATATATGTGTGAGTACTGTGTATAATTATTTTGTAAATATAAATACACACATATGCATGTATATAGTTAAGAAATATTAGCATGTTTATACGGTATAAAATATAACTATTTTATATGTAAATAACACATTTTTTCTTAAAAATATATCGTGCATCCACAGATAACCGTGCCTCTTACAGCTCAATAACGTTTCAGATTGCTCACTTCACAATGATGAGTAACGCTAGTATTAGTGCTAAACGGTGTTTCTCAATGGGATGAACGGCTTCGTTGATAAAAACGTCCCCTGGTCCTCAATCCGTTAATCTGCGTGTCAGGTTTAGACGCATGTGTCTCCTCTGGGAATAAAGCTTCTGATCCTGTAATAGCCTCGAGCTCGAAACACACCTTCACCTGACTCCTGACTCATGAAGCGCTCCATACTTACGATCCCAGCACCTCCTTGAAGTCAAAGATCTCCTTGATGTTGCTGGTGATCTTCTTCCAGCTGCAGTTGATCTCCTTGCGACCCATCGCGGCTCGAGTTTCTCAAACTGACTCCTGGAACACACACACATCTGTCATATTACTGCCCACTCCTCCTCGAGTGTGTGTGAGTCAGATTACGCATCTTATATAAAGGTGGAGGAGGTCGCGGTCGGCCACGCTAATGAATCTGCAGTTTTTCTGAGAAGAGTTTTGATCTCTGACCTCTGACCTCTCTATATAGGTTAATGCTTTTAATATATCCGGAATCACTTTTACTTTAATGTTACAGTACGAACTATTAATGAACGATGATTCTGCAGCATTTATTACTCTTAATGAAACATGTACTAATACATAGTTGTATTTGCATTATTAATACAGTGTAAACTGACATGAGCAAGCGATGTTACGTTATAGTTTTACTGACAGTAAAACAAAGTCTAACGAATAGTTCATTTTAGCTAATAACGTGTCACTTAACATTAACAAACACTATTACACAACCCAGATAACTGGTTAACACACATTTGAACAACTTTAATTCATATATTTAGCCTATAGAAAGTTTGCGAATGCTTATCATTCCCATTTATCTTTGGTATTTTAACGTCGTTCAACATTTAATGTCAAATAATCACAACAACAGTGTAGAATAAAAATAACGTTACATAAATACGATCACATTTGAGCCTCATGAGCTCTCAGAGAAATGATAATTCATATGAAAGAAGAAGCCAGTCTTACCGGAGGGGTGATGATGATGATGTGATGATGATGTGATGAGGAGACGCAGTTGGCGAGCATCTACCTGAACTCTCACGCGCTCGTTAAAGCTTCATGAGCGCGCGCGGGGGGCGGGGCCGAGGCGCGTGACGTCACCCGCGATCACCTGAGAGCCAATCACAATAACCTTCGTTAAAAAAAATATTGTATGAGGTGTTAAGGAAAGGCCGAAGGGTACTTTTTAAAATTAAAATTTTGTATATTTAAAGCACTGTGAATAAGAGACTTTTGTAGTATAATTAATTTGTTCCTTTTATTAGTCAAATTTCACATTCCTAAGTGTACGTTTTATAACAAAAGCCAGAAAATTAGATTAGAAAATTACTTTTCAGTCGAGTAGTAATGGGAAAGCTATTAAGACTGTTCACTTGTCTTCAAAATCTCTAAAAGATACAAAGGTCTTATATTTTTGTCAATGTTTATTTTATTTTTTAATGTGTTTTCTTTGCTACCCTAGGCTGTTATAGCCTATTGTTTTGCATTCATAAAAAAAAAATATTACAATAACATCCCATGCCGATACTGCGTTACAAATAAAGTGGCAAATGCTATATAAGCGAGGTTTGTACTTTAATGATGAAGAAAAACACACTTTATTTTCAATCTGTATTTTGGCGGTGAAGAGCTTGATGTCGTGTTGTCACATGTCAATGTTAAAATGTGTACCAAATAATATATTTTCATATAAAACGATATGAAAACAGGCCGCTTTGATTACATGTGTGTGGTTTAGGACATGTGCTTGCGATGTGTGCAGCTTAACGTGTGATAGAGCGCTGCTCGCGCCACGCGCACGTGTGTGTGTGTGTGTGTGTGTGTGTTTCGCACCTGGGTGAACAGGTGCACACTGACTCATTTCAGTGTCTTATAATCTAATATAACTCTGCATCATGCTTGAGTTCATTCTGCGTATCATCCCCATGTATAATCTCATGTATCTGTTGATATGATTATAATAACCAGAGTTGCTGATCACATGAATTATGAGCGCAGTCCGTGAGCGAGCGTGACGTCACAGAACGAGCTCGTTCATACACGTAATCATTTGCGATTATATTATATAATATCATAATAATTACATAATATGTAACGTATTTATTTCCATATAAATTGCAAACAAACCACACTTATAGATGATTATACATTTTTTATATTAATAAATGTGATTTAATTGTAATTATTTCAATGCTTTGTTTACAAAATATATGTAGTAATTATTTTATTAAAACATATGTAATATTATATTATTAATTTAATTATTATGTCATGCACACTGTTTTTCAAAGTCAAAAAAGTTGATTTTAAAATCAGTTTTACAAATAATTCTTTATAAAACCACTAAATCAACAAAAAAAAGTTCCTAAATACAATGATTTGCATCAGTAGATGTTCGTTTAAGAACATTTTCAGCTGCTTTAATCTGGTTAACATGACCGGAGTAGAAATGAAGAGCACTTCCTGAACCTGCTTCTCATTCTGAGACGTGATTGGCTGCTCAGAAGGATGTGGGCGGGGTTAAGATGCCCTCAGGAAACAGGAGATCATTAGCACACGTCTGTACGCGTTTAATCTCATCCAGATCAGGCTCATCTGACCCCTCTATTAAACTGCATTAATGAATTTTAAAGCCTCTCATGCATTCATTATAATTACTAATGAACAAATGAGCAACACCTGGTGAATCAGTCGCTCTGAAGCTTCTCAATGTCTCTCTTAATTTAAATACTGTTAATTAGAGTCATTAATCTGTTGCCATGGCTTTGCACCTGTAACGGGTCCCAGCCAGGAGTCCGTTAGCAGATATATTTTGATACTCCTGGTCGAAGTGCTCTTTCGCTTGTCAACCACACATCACCGGGGATTCAAATTAGATTACAACTCTTAGTAGTCATATAAAAGTTGTGAAACTAACCTGGAAATATTAAATATATTTCTTAGTTAGAAGAGACACGGGACAACAGTTGCTCTTTTTCCATTCAACCGGAATATGATTTTATTAACAACATTTCAACCTTATATCTGCCATAGAGAATTATTCCTGTTATTTTTGGTTGCTCTGTACTGAAACACAGGTAATATCCACAATTGGATAACACGAAATTACATATTCGTCAAAATGTACATTTCCACATAAATGTATCTTCACATATTTCCTCAACCTTCACAGTTTTCTCTTAAACACACATTTTCTCTCTAAACCACCTTCTCTGTTATCTCTCATTAAACGAGTATTTCTGTATACATTATACATTTTACATAAATTTAAGTGTTCACTTAATAAAACAGAATAGATCCCATTTGCAGTTAGGTTAGGTTCAATTAAATTACATTAAACAAGAACAAACTTCAATAGTAAACATTTGTCTCCTAACTTTTACTCTTGATTTTTATGAACTGAAACTGTTTTACAGTCTAATATTACCACATGTGTGCATTCAATGCTACCACGTGCGTTTCACCCAAAGCTACATCTGTGAATGCTTTTACTCTGTACATTAGTAATGTATAGTCTTACACACACATTAACTTTACACATACAGTAATAACTCATAAATATCCTGAGCCGTTAGGAATATATAAAAGGAAACCTTAGCGCGAGCATCGGCCGCCATTTCCTCATCTTTACACTGTTTTCTTTAGACTTTATCATTTACACACTTAACATACCTTTCGCTTGTCAACCACACATCACCGGGGATTCAAATTAGATTACAACTCTTAGTAGTCATATAAAAGTTGTGAAACTAACCTGGAAATATTAAATATATTTCTTAGTTAGAAGAGACACGGGACAACAGTTGCTCTTTTTCCATTCAACCGGAATATGAGCTTGTCTTCTTCCGCGCCTCGCTAAGGGTCCCCGAGTGACGCGACTGAAAGGTACTGCCACCTAGTGTCTTTTCTATGAAACAGCATGTCATTGTGTGCTTCTGTGTAGTCTCTCAATATTATTTAACTTATAATAAAAGGAAAGAAAGCAAAGGATAAAATTCTAAATAAAACCTATTTTTGTGAGCGTCACATCCACCCCGACAAACAAAAATGGCTCCCGACATTTTCCCATGAAAACAAAACTCCTACTCTGTTCGTTTTCTAGTAAACGTGTGTAGCAACGGGCATGTAATATGTATAAGGCATGTACATATGAGGAGTGTAAGCAGTAGGTAAAATGAACTGGCTATGTATATGTGGCATGAAAGTTAGGGGGGGTGAGGTAGACTGTGAGGAAATGGACTCTACATGAGTTTGTAATGAGGGTTGGCCCAGTGACTCATAGGTAAATATTGGCCTCGGCCTCCTCTCTCTGGCCGACCTCCTGACTTCTCTATGTGTCTCTTCTTCAGGCCAAGTCATAGTAGGGGAAGAAGTCAGTCTTTCTTCCTGTACTTGCTCCTCATGTCCATTTGTCTCTTCAAGCTGGGATATGCGAGTATCCTCAAGTTGTTTACTTGTCTGCGATTCCTCTCCCATTACTTCCATTTCTCTATCCGTTGAGCTTTGTTTATCCTCTTTTTCAGGACTTTTTTGTTCGTGCTCTCTTTCAGGTAGGTTTGCCTCATCTGTGTGTATGTAGTCTCTTACAGGTGTCTCTCGTCCATCTGGTAAGTATGCGTCCATAGGTCCCATTTCCCTCATCAGTACTGCATCAGGACGTTCTTTGTGAGTCACGGTAGGTTTCTTTGGAGTCTGGCCAGGCACTATTGTAGGAGATGACGTTGACACTGTACTTTGCTCTCTCTCTGAGGCCGCTGATCCATCATGTCTAACTTGATCATTTTCCTTCCTGGCTATAGGTGTTCTCAGCCAATAACCTCCTGTCCACTCATTCTCCTCATCAGTGTCCGATGTCTCATCCTTGTCAGCAGAGTTCACCCTCTGTTGAGACTGCTTTTTCCTCTGATGGGGGGTTACAACAGAGTCAGCTGGCTGTGCTGGAATGTCAACAGGCAAGTCATTCACTAACAGCAGCAAATTTCTGTGTATGGTTCTGGCTCTTGCACTTGGGTCTCCCTCAGGATGGATGACATATACCGGATTGTCTGAGATTGACTCCTTCACCACATAGATTTTCTTCTCCCAGTATGAGCGTAGCTTGCCGGGTCCACCTCGCTCACCCATGTTTCGGACCAGTACCCGATCTCCTGGTTTCAGGACCACGCCCCTCATCTTTTGATCATAGTAGGACTTGTTCTTTGCACTTGATGACAGGCTGGATTTGTTTGCAATCTTATACGCTTCCGTCATCCTTTTTGACCATTTATCCACATATCCCTTGTGTGTCACTGATTCGTTGTTTCCCAACAGTCCAAACAAGAGATCCACGGGGAGACGGGGGTGTTGCCCATACAGCAGGTAATGAGGTGAGTATCCGGTGGACTCGTGGCGAGTACAGTTATATGCATGTATCATTTGTGGCAAATGTTCTTTCCATCTCTCCTTTTCTCTGTCCGTCAATGTCCGTAACATTTGCAGCAGTGTACGGTTGAATCTCTCAGCAGGGTTACACTGTGGGTGGTATGGAGATGTTCGTGAGTGTCCGACCCCTGACAGCCGTCCAAGAGTGCGAAACAGATTGTTCTCAAACTCGCGTCCTTGATCATGGTGGAGGCGATTCGGATAACCCAGACGAGGTATATAGTCATTGTAGATCCGCTCCGCTGCAGTTTGTCCTGATTTGTTTTTGGTGGGATAAGCCTGGGCAAATCTGGTAAAGTGGTCTATTACTACCAGAATATACTCATAGCCTCCTTTGCTTTTCTCCAGGTGTAAGTAGTCTATGCAAACCAGATCAAGCGGAGAAGAAGAAGTCAGACCTCCCATTGGCGCACGCACATGTGTGGTGGGTTTCTTTTGCTTTATGCAGCTGCATCTCCTGGTGACATACTCCTCTATACACCTCTTCATGTGTGGCCAATAGAAACGTTCTCTGGCGAGATGAAGCACACGTTCAGTGCCAATGTGTCCCATGTTGTCATGTAGCTGCTTTAGGGCAACTGACCGATACTTGGTGGGTAAGACTAACTGTTTTCGCTCTGATGTTTGGCGATACAGGACTCCATTCTCCAAATGTAGTTGACTCCACTCATGAAGGAGCTTGCGAGTGAGTCCACTCACTGACCTTCTGACCTCGTCAGTGAGACCATTATTTAACTCTTTCAGTCTCATTATTTCCCCTATCCCAGGGTCCTCTCGTTGGGCTTTTGCCAGCTCTTCGTGGCTTATTTTGGGCAAGAGTGAATGAGGTGGTGGTATCAAATCAACAGAGGAGGTGTAGAGTGCAGCAATCCATGCTACATCTTTCTTTTGGGCTGCTCTACCCCCTTCCCAAGTCGCACGCAGCACATCCTGAGACAACTCCTCCGTGCATGTCGCCACAAAGTTGTCAATATCGAGTGGGATGCGTGAGAGCGTGTCGGCATCTATATTGCTTTTTCCAGGTCTGTATTTGATGTTGAAGTGGAACTCTGACAATTCTCCAACCCAGCGGTGTCCAACTGCATTGAGTTTCGCAGTGCTCATGACGTAAGTAAGTGGATTGTTATCAGTGTAGATGGTGAAATGTGGAGCATAGAAGAGATAATCTCTAAATTTCTCACACACTGCCCACTTCAGAGCAAGGAACTCAAGTTTTCCGCTGTGAAGTCGATAGTTCCTTTCAGCAGGTGTCAGAGTTCGTGATCCATATCCGATGACTCGCAATTTTCCACACTGTCGCTGATAGAGGATTGCGCCGAGCCCTTTCTCCGATGCATCCGTGTGTAGGATGAATGGCTCCTCGAAGTTAGGATATGCAAGGACTGGGGGGTTGGTCAGCATACTGACAAGCCTTTCCAAGGTGTTTTGATGATCAGCATTCCAAATGATGGGTGTTTTGGATGGCAGTTGTGGACCCTTGGACTTGCAGTGACGTGGGAGAGGTTGGGGCATGGAGGACTTAACTTGGAGCAGCTCATACAATGGCTTGGCTATTTTAGCGAAATCTTGTATGTAGGAGCGGTAATAGCTCAGGAAACCAAGAACTCTTCGGAGATCACCAACTGTCTGGGGCATTTTGTTCTTTAAAGCCCTTACTGCCTCCAGGTCTTTGGGGTCAACTCGCACTCCCTCAGCCGATACCAAGCGTCCCACATAGCGAACCTCCTTCCGAAACATCTCGCACTTTTCTGGCCGCAGCTTCACCCCATGATGCTGTAGTGCCTGGAGGACCTTGCGAATCACCTCCACGTGGTCACTGAAAGATCTGGAGTAGCACAGTAGGTCATCCAGGTACGGGATGCAGTACTCATCTCTCAGAGAGCCTAGCATCTCCTCCATGCTCCTTTGAAATGCTGCTGGTGCATTGGAAAGTCCAAATGGGATCCGTACCCATTCGTAAAGCCCCCAGGGGGTGATGAAGGCAGTAAGATGGCGTGACCCTTCAGCCATAAACCCCTGGTGGTAAGCTTTACCTTGGTCCAGTATGCTGAACATCGAGTACCCACCTAGAGTGTCTATCAAATCCTGTATTCGCGGTAGAGGATGTCTGTCGGGTACAGTTTTTTGATTTAGAAGACGATAGTCTATACAGAGACGGAGAGAGCCGTCCTTCTTCCGCACACATACTACTGGGGCAGAATAGGAAGACTTAGATTTCACTATCCAACCCTTCACGAGAAGATCTTGAATGTACTCTTTCACTTCTTTAAACAGCGGTTTGGGAATGGATGTGTACGCTCTCTGCACAGGAATATCGTCGTTGAGATTGATCACCATTTGCAGATTTGGAATACAGCCCAGGTCATTTCCATCCCTAGCAAAGGCGTTTGACTCCTCATGAAGCATCTTCCTAGCAGCCTCTTGCTGTTCTTCCTCCAGATGGTCGAGGTTTACAGGTGGGTCCCACAAAGGTGAATCTGAGTTGCTGACTTGAGTGGTGGTGACCTGACTGACAGTCGCCGCATGCGGTGATTTGTCCAGAATATCTTCCTCCACAACATTTTCAGCACGCTGCAGGATCCCTAGAGCTGTCTTGCGTGGTATTGTGATCTCATGATTGGTGTTATTGCCAATTGGAATGGTGACATAAGGCTTTGTTGGGTTCTGGATTTCAAACAAACCTGGCCCTGCTTCCCACTGTCCAGGCGGTAGGCTGTCCTCATCCGTCTCAAACAACACTAATCGTGTAGAGCCACCCATGTTTGATGGAACCCGACACTTCACCCACAACAGTTGTCCAGCTGGGAGCACGATATCTTTGGCACCTGTTCTTAAGCGTCCCCTCTGCATTACTGGCTTTGCTGTCTGAATAAAGTGGACAAGAGCTTCAGCTTTTTCTTTGGGAACAGATATGGCATTGCTAAGAAGGCTAGCAAGTACTGGCACTAGTCTCTCGGGCTTTCCACAAATTAGCACTTCCAAAACATTAAAGCCAATCAATGGTTTATCCATGGGGTAGCTGCTGATGAGGAATGGCACACTAATGGACAGGCTGGGGTCTAAATTCCCTGGCAAGTTCACTGTGATGGCTACCCACCCATCATATGGAATGATACTGCCATTTGCTGCAATAACTTTCAGCTCCTCCTCTCCTAAGATCTCGGAGACAGAGTGAATACTGACGTCAGGTAGGTACTCTTCTTTCCAGGAGCGACTGACTATACTGACTTGGGACCCAGAGTCGAGCAAAGAAGTGACTGCTAAGCCATTTAGATAACTCTGAACTAGGGCCTTTTTGCCAATCAGACCAGCAACCGCTCTAGCTTTAGCTTCACGTGGTGACTGGGGAGGGAGCTGAGATACTTGGTTACAGTGACTTAATGTGCTTGGAGTTAATGGGGTTGAGGGTGAAGAACGGTGCAACTGGTCATTACCGGCCTCACTTTCAGGTTGGGACTTATTTCCAGACCCGGCCACTAGATGTCCCTCTCCAGTGCCCGATTGGAGTTTCCCTGTCTCTTTGGTCGTTTTAAACAGCCTGCTGCACGATGTCCTTCCTCCCCACATGTGAAACAGTGGTTACAGTCTTGTCTGTCTTGTTCCACGCAGCTTGGACAACCATAGGGTTTTCCACGTCTTGACGGTGTCCTGTTGTGACCGTACTGACGCCCAATGTGAGTTAGCTGTTGTTGGTTTTGTTTTTGCATAGTCTCAACCAGTCTGGTGAGCTCCTCGACTTTGGTTGTGAGCTCTCTCAACGGATCTGCTTTTGTTTGTTTTGATTTGGACTCTACACCCTCTGACTTTGTGTTAAGTGTCTTTACCACATCGGACTCAAGCTGTGCGCTATGCGCATTCGTTACGGTCTGTCGGCGGGATGAGCCAAGTCTTTTCATTCTCTCATTTTCTTCACTAGTGATTTTCATCACATGACGCAGAATCATCTCATCAGTGACCCCACTGTTGGTCAACAAAGGTTTCAGTTCTCTGCGTATGTCACTGTGTTTGTGTCCAAAGCCTTGGTACACGGTATGTAAGAAAACATCTTGCACTGTAGCTGTAGAGTATTTAATGTTAGTGTCAGCCAGCTTTGATGTCAACAGGATGCGTTGCTTTAAACCTATTAGGCGATAAAGAAACTGTTGTGGTGTCTCGTTCTCATCTTGTTTCGTGCACATCAACTCTTGAAATAACTCTGTGCTGTTTTTTTCTCTTAGGTGAGTTTGAAGAAACCCCTTGAGTTCGGTAACTGTCATGTCGTCTTTGTTTATCAACATTTCTTTGAATATGCCTGGTTTCATGATTCTCAGCACACCACGAACAATTTCTGAATCTGGAAATCCTTCTTTGATTCCATCATCAATTTGTCTACAGACATTGTTATAACTGATGTCTGAAGATTGGTCACCGATCTGTCCGCCTTGCACTTTGAACTCTCTCCGTGGCAGGTAGCTGAGTTCCCTTAAGGACGCCACTCCCTCACGTGCTGACTGAGAGGTGAGTTCACTCGGTGGTTTTCTGTCTGGCTGTTGAAGAATGCCTGAGGATTGGGTTAACTGTGTTTGCGGTGGTACAGCATGTGTTGGTAAGCACTGTACGAGTTTCTTGCTAATTTCTTCATAGCTAGCTAGCACTTTAAGTAACTCAGTATTAGCTGTGTCAGGTGTATTTAACATTGCTGGTGCTTTTGGACCTGAATCTAGTGCAGCAATATCACTAGGTGACGCAGCTCTACCTACATTGAATCTGTGGTGGCTCTGTCTGAAAGTGTCTGTGGTGTTTTCAGGGGCTGTTTGTGTAATGACTGAACTTTCCATAAAATCAACACGGTCATCAAGCTTACCCCGACCCTGCACAGTATGTAATTCAGAATCACCTTCTACATTTGACATCGACACATCATCATCATCACGACATTTCACCACATCATCAATAGTGTCTTTCAATATCAACAACTGAACCATACCCTCGTCCTCCGTGTCAAGTAACTGCTTACTGTACATGAACGAGTTGATGTAATCGTAACATCCTTCCTCGTCTCCCTCCACAAGCTCTGCCTGGTCCTCGCTCGACACTGGCTCCACCGCTTTGGCGATCTGAAGAAGCTCTCCAGCTGACAGGGTAAGTAGGCTTTTCCTAATGTCCCACACTAGGCTTTTCCTCTCACCACGCGACATGATGGCTTCCTGTCTCCCCACGGCCAGCAACACGATTCGGCGATGATGCAGTCGGCTCCAGATCACAGACCTCCACTCGTTCGCAGTTCCACGACAGGGCAGGGTTAAACACTGGTCAGTGTTGTCATCATTCGGCTCCCGCTCCGCTAGGTGGCGCCGAAGGATCCCGGACGAGCCCCCAAGAATCTGTAACGGGTCCCAGCCAGGAGTCCGTTAGCAGATATATTTTGATACTCCTGGTCGAAGTGCTCTTTCGCTTGTCAACCACACATCACCGGGGATTCAAATTAGATTACAACTCTTAGTAGTCATATAAAAGTTGTGAAACTAACCTGGAAATATTAAATATATTTCTTAGTTAGAAGAGACACGGGACAACAGTTGCTCTTTTTCCATTCAACCGGAATATGATTTTATTAACAACATTTCAACCTTATATCTGCCATAGAGAATTATTCCTGTTATTTTTGGTTGCTCTGTACTGAAACACAGGTAATATCCACAATTGGATAACACGAAATTACATATTCGTCAAAATGTACATTTCCACATAAATGTATCTTCACATATTTCCTCAACCTTCACAGTTTTCTCTTAAACACACATTTTCTCTCTAAACCACCTTCTCTGTTATCTCTCATTAAACGAGTATTTCTGTATACATTATACATTTTACATAAATTTAAGTGTTCACTTAATAAAACAGAATAGATCCCATTTGCAGTTAGGTTAGGTTCAATTAAATTACATTAAACAAGAACAAACTTCAATAGTAAACATTTGTCTCCTAACTTTTACTCTTGATTTTTATGAACTGAAACTGTTTTACAGTCTAATATTACCACATGTGTGCATTCAATGCTACCACGTGCGTTTCACCCAAAGCTACATCTGTGAATGCTTTTACTCTGTACATTAGTAATGTATAGTCTTACACACACATTAACTTTACACATACAGTAATAACTCATAAATATCCTGAGCCGTTAGGAATATATAAAAGGAAACCTTAGCGCGAGCATCGGCCGCCATTTCCTCATCTTTACACTGTTTTCTTTAGACTTTATCATTTACACACTTAACATACCTTTCGCTTGTCAACCACACATCACCGGGGATTCAAATTAGATTACAACTCTTAGTAGTCATATAAAAGTTGTGAAACTAACCTGGAAATATTAAATATATTTCTTAGTTAGAAGAGACACGGGACAACAGTTGCTCTTTTTCCATTCAACCGGAATATGAGCTTGTCTTCTTCCGCGCCTCGCTAAGGGTCCCCGAGTGACGCGACTGAAAGGTACTGCCACCTAGTGTCTTTTCTATGAAACAGCATGTCATTGTGTGCTTCTGTGTAGTCTCTCAATATTATTTAACTTATAATAAAAGGAAAGAAAGCAAAGGATAAAATTCTAAATAAAACCTATTTTTGTGAGCGTCACACACCTATTTCAGGAGAAAGGAGGACATTCAGTTGAAATAAACAAGAATATTTAATGCCAATCTGTTAGTATTGCGTTCAGGACACACTAGCAGCCACATTCACAAGGATTAAAGTGAATTTAACTCTATAATCCAGTTAAATTCATCTGCTGTCTATGAGTGAATGAATTAGAGTGACTCACTAGCGCCACCTGGTGGAAACCCACAATCAGTGACACTTGTCTCGTTAAAAAAAAAAAAAAAAAAAAATCAAAGACCAAAATGGAAATAAGTTATTGCAACTTCCTTAAATGTAGTGTGAAATAATCTCAAACTCAATTCAAAACAGAAACAGTCATTATTCAGTTACGACAGGGTGTTTATTCATACCTAAACTAGTCCTTTAAGATCTATAACAGCACTAAACCATCAGCGATTTAAACAAACACTCACAAATACATATAAAAGAGTCGCCATCAGCATTATCAGACCAAACACGAACGAAATCACTGTGACGATCCGTCCGTGAGGTAACCTCCAGGACACCAGGGGGCGCTGACGTGCCACGAGACGCCTGCAAACATATCATGTCAGTGGTTATGCGCATAAATTATAATGAAGATGACTGTAAACGCACATTTCAGGGTTGGACTCCTCCCCTTGTTCTGACTCCTCCCCCTCACATGAACTTTCTTTGGGCTTGATTGGAGGATAACGACGGCGATGGCACGTGATTTGCGTCACACTGTCAAATACAAAGATCGGTCACATGTAATTATGTGGTGAAGGAATATATATGTCCAAATGATTTTTGGCATAAAAGAAAAATCTATAATTTTGACCCATACAATGTATTGTTGGCTATCGCCACAGACACACCTGTGCGGCTCGGTTTGTGTTCGCATATGTCACGCGTTTTACCTTTGAAACACACCGCTGTCGCCATCATCATCTTGGTTTAGACTGCTCACAGGAGAATCTACTTCCTGTCTGAGAGACGCAAATAGGAAACAGTCATATTTTCGGGCTAAATAAAGGTAAAGCTACTAGTCTAGTCTAGTATTACCTCGGGTCTTCTTGCGGATCAAACTCTGCGTTTGCGTCCGCACCGGTTTCGCAGTTCTCCATAAACGAAGCTTCTAGACGCTTCAACTGCAGCGATATAAACCTCGTAAAACCTCCAGACATCAAACCAGAAGCAAACATTGGAATATGAACACGAAACGTACCTCAGATTGAGTCGGGAGTAATGTGATGCTGACCCTGCGGCGTATTGGCTACGACATAAGCGTAGCCAATTATTGATGGTTGAACACATATAGTGATAATTACAGCGATAGTCAGAACATCCATCAAGTTCCAAACAACATAGAGGTTTGGTCACTATGAACTTTCATTCTATGGAAAAGAGTGGCATAAAGCTACAAAAAGGGTCTCTAGTTCACAAAGTAAAGTCTAGAGACACTGATACGAGTCACTGATTTAGTCTAATAGGTAAATGATGGTCAGTTACCTGTTGTGATAAATGTCTGAACAGGTCCCGGTCATCTGTTCGAGGAAAAATATATGGGTACATTTACATGACAACGATATGCTTACTTTTTTCTTCACGTAAAGATTGCCAAATATTCAACGTCTAAAAACGTTGTATTCTGCTCCCAGGCCAGTAGATGGCGTTTTCAAAAACTTGCACTTTGAAACCCTTTATCAAAACTGTGTGTTTTCAGGAACCTAAAATGCAGTTGTTGTGTAAATGAAGGGCCAAAATGCATAAAAAGTTTGATGTTTTTGCTTAAAAAAAGGTGTAAGCGGCCCCTTAGACGACAGGTTTATTTACTCTCCAGGCCACTAGGGGGCAGCGTTGAAACCCATTTTCAAAAGTGGTTGTCGTAATGCCCTTGTTGTGTAAATGAATGGCTAAAACAGTGTTGAAAAACGGTGTCGTGTAAGTGGCCCCTAAGATGACAGGTTCATTTGCCCTCCAGGCCACTAGGGGGCAGCACTGAAACCTGTTTTCAAAAGTTGTTGTCACGTAACGCCGTTGTCGTGTAAATGAACGGCCAAAACGCCTAAAAAGTTTTACATTTTCCATTGAAAACGGTGTCGTGTAAGTGGCCCCTAAGATGACCGGTTCATTTGCCCTCCAGGCCACTAGGGGGCAGCACTGAAACCTGTTTTCAAAAGTTGTTGTCACGTAACGCCGTTGTCGTGTAAATGAACGGCCAAAACGCCTAAAAAGTTTTACATTTTCCATTGAAAACGGTGTCGTGTAAGTGGCCCCTAAGATGACAGGTTCATTTGCCCTCCAGGCCACTAGGGGGCAGCACTGAAACCTGTTTTCAAAAGTTGTTGTCACGTAACGCCGTTGTCGTGTAAATGAACGGCCAAAACGCCTAAAAAGTTTTACATTTTTAGTTGAAAACGGTGTCGTGTAAGCGGCCCCTAAGATGACAGGTTAATTTGCCCTCCAGGCCACTAGGGGGCAGCACTGACCTGTGGAGTCGCTGTGTAACCGACGCTTCCTCCTGTGCAGCATCTTCCTGGCCTCCAGCATCTCCTCGCTCTCTGAAGCGTGACGTTTCTTGAGATGCTCCACGTGAATCGACATCATTTCCACGGCGTGACTGACGCGCGCTTCCTGATGCGCAAACATGGTTGTGAAAAGGTTTGTGAAAGGTCAACGCGCGTCTTGTGATGTGAAGTACCTGGTGTGCGGCTCCGAGCATCTCTGCTGTTTTCGCTACGGTGTCTACGTTGCTCTCCAGCATCTGGAGGCTGTTCTTCATCTGTTCCACCATCTCTCTGCCGTCCACATCTGGAAGACGCTCGTACAACACCTGCAGGACAGCACAAACCCTTATAACGCTCACAATCTCCTCATAAAGCTAATAATGTGTTCGAATCATCTCGTAGAGATCGTGTTTACAAGTTGAACGCACATGAACGCCTCCACAATGTCATAAATACGAGTCAGTGAAAAACATGGCGGGATAACACAATACTTAAGTAGGGTATTTAACGATTAACGATAAAGTTTGCAGTGGCTCCATAAATTAATTTAAATAATAAAAAGCAAAGCACACCAGATGCACATTTCTTTGTTCTTCATTTTCTAGAAGTAGAGTTCAAGAACCTTGCTGTATTTGCGATCTTACGATTTCCCGCCTGGTACGTACGAACTTCCCAGGACGACTTGAACGCACCATAAGATAGCAGTCGTGATGATAAACGTGTTCATTCATTATTAGGGGTGTAACGGATCAAAGTTTAGTGAGAACAGTCAATCAATGAACTAGCCCCACCCACTTGCACTTTGACCACACCCATTCTCCCATAAACCCCACCCACTGAAGATACAACAGCACGGATCAGCCCCAACGGTTAGACACGCATGCGATTCGTGGATTAGCGGCTAAATTTAACCATCATAAAGTGAACGTTCATCATTTGAACGTGTTTCGTCTTGCAAATTAACGAAGTATATATAAAGTTGGCAAGATATAAACTCACAATTGAGTGCGAAAAAGTCAGAATTGTGAGATATAAACTTGCAATAGAGTGCCGAAGTGATGACGTCACTTTGTAGGACGACTCGGAAGCTAGCGGCGCATGGGTTCCCTCGGTCGAAAAGCAATGCATTTTCCCCATAGACTTTTGGAAAATCGCAAAAAATATGTTTGAGTGTTTATGACTCTTACACGTTTTGTCTAGCAAGGTAATCTTTACAAGTTAATCCAAAATTTATACATTTTGAAGCCTATATAAAGATTTTAAAAAACACAATCAGACACAATAAAGTTTAAAAAAACACAAGCAGGTTATAACTGTGTGTTCTATGTCAGAGATCAAAACGTGAAAATATTTCGAGGCTCTGTTCACCACAAACCTTATTTCAGGCGATTTAGCAAAAACCCATTCAAAAATAGGCTTTAGAGCGAGGGAACCGTAGTGCTAAAATGCTAACTTGAAATGCTAACATAGTGCTAAAATGCTAAAATGCTCACTTCCGCGTTTTGGCCTACAGAGTGACGTCGTAACTTCGGCACTCTATTGCGTTATAAAGTCAGAATTGCAAGATAACTCGCAATTGCGTTATAAAGTCAGACTATCAAGATAGTCTGTAATAAAAGACTAGCAATTGCGTGTTTGAGACATAAACTCGCAACTGTGAGATAAAAATATTATTATATTTATATTATTATTATAAATTCTATTATTATTAGTAGTAGTGTTATCTAGCGTAATATAGATATTATATCAACTGAAAAGAGTTTTGAGTCGCTGTTAAAGTTAAGATAGCTACCAATGCACGAACTTTGCTCAACAAACTAAATTTGCGTCAGCGCTCTAAATTTAAACTCTCAAAGTGCAGCGGATCTATGAGCTGAGCTGAACGAATGTACCCAGAATGCCCTTGCGACGCTCAGGTGTGTGTTCTGCTGTACCTGCAGCATCTCTCGGGTGTGTAGCAGCTCTCTCTGCAGATTCTCCTCCGCGACGACACGCTCGTGATGCTCCGCTTGAAGCCGCTGCGTTAGCGTGTACTGGTCACAGCCAAACCCCAGTGCAAACTGGGTAAACGCGCTCTGCGTGTGTGTTCACAGGGGTTAGTGACGTCTGGAGATGTTATATCTAACACACACTCACTCTGAGAGAGACTCACCTCGACCTCGTCCTCCGTCATCTCCACACTGCTGTGAGAAACGTCCTGTTAGCGTTAGCATTAGCAGTCTGACACTGGGAGTGTGTTTCAGCGGGTCTTTATTACACTTGTTATCATATTAAAATGCTGATTCCTCATATTGATTACTCTGTGTGTTTCAGATCGATGCAGTCTAACGGCTGATATTGCCTGGACGAGGATTCGGTTAGAACTACAAACAGTAAAACTACAGACATGGCGGATGAGTCCAGCGGTTGTGTAGAGAGGTTTAGATAAAGGGGTTTGAGTGATTAATTATCACTATCTAACCTGACAAATGTATTTATTCAATGTTGTCCACATTATATTGCATCTGAAGCAGCGAAATCTTTTGTAAAGATAGTTTAACCATTTACTTTATAATCTTCTTTACCTCTTTAATCCCAGTCTGTCCATGACGGATAACTTCTCCCAGGACGCCGCCAGCAGGTTCTTTGAGTTTGGATCTGTTTAGCGGGAATAACCAACTAAAGTTAGTGTTTATCTCAATATGTTAGAGATCAAAACTGGTAGGCCTACTATGTTTAAAATAAAAACTAAAATTAAGTGTGTGTCATACCGTCATCGCTGTCGTCACTGTCTCCCAGTATTCCAGTATAATCATTCATTCATCTGCTGATAATACACACTAAGAAACCAATAAAACACCAGTTTCTTCCTACCGTTTGTGTCGTGTTCAGAGATAAAGAGTCAGTCGTAATCTTCTTAGCGCTTATAGCCAACGGCATGAGAGATTGCAGGAGGAACCTGTGTTTACAGAGCCTGAAAATCACTCAATCACACAAACATATAACATTATAGATATAAAAGTCAAATAGAGAGCATCAATAAATCCCTGCAGAGAATATTTAAAAATGAAAAAAAAAAATAATAATAATAATATATATGTATATAGTAAAACACCAAATTTAACTTTTTTTTAAAATTATATTTAATTTTATACATTTTATTGTTTTTAATATCCCAGTTGTGAAACCGTAAGAAAGCAAAATACAGGATTTAATTCCATATCTGACCACAAGAGGACGTGGAGAACTGAATTACTCCAAAACTTACAAACAATCAAGCTAGCAAAGTATCTTAATAAAAAATACATTTTAAAAACACTCCAGACAACCTTAAAGAAATCTTCTCAGGGTAATTCAGCGATACGTTTATGAATTTATGAGTTTGGTTTCATAACCGCACATTCAACATTCCTGTCGGCCGCATGATCCGACGCTGATCCGGCTAATCTGAGCTAGGCAGATTTCAGCATCTCGTGTGACCAAAGCCTGTTCAAACACTTAAACCCCTTTGTGTTAGTCAGCGGGAGATCCGGACTGGAATCAGACCTCTTGCTGGGACAGGGAACACACACACACACACACTAACCCGACCCCTAAACCTACCCATCACTCATACACACACTCTATTGTGTTTTTTAAAGGGATAGTTCACTTTAAAATCAATTTTAATAAGTTTTATCTTTCCTCAAGGGCATCCAAGATGTAGGTGTCTTTGTTTCCACAGTATTTTAAATTTTAATATTTTTAGGTCAAACCGTTCTTGTCTGTCGGTCATATAATGGAGGTCTATGGTCACCACCTCAAAGAGCAGCACAGAGAAGTCCAAATTAAACATGATTTAATGACTCGTAAATGTAAGTACACATTAACGGCCTAAGACACGAAACGAGCGGTTTGTGTGAGAAAACCAACAGTATTTATATCGTTTTTACCTCTTGTAATCACAGCCACGTCCAACTGATCTGAGACCGGGCGCTTGAAATCTTCTAATAAATCAAGTTCATATTGAAATACCAGTGTAATACTCATGTCATTATACACATTTCTGTCCTCATAAATCACAAAAACAAACACACACACTCTCTCTCTCTCTCTCACACACACACACACAATGGAAAGAGGGCGAGTTATGCTGCCTGGGGCCACATTGTTCATACAACATCTGCAGAGCACATTCACATTCTCACACACACACTTAAAACAAAGGTCATACACAAGCAATCACTCATAACGATAATCATAATCAGGTTCAGATGGGCGTGTGTTATCCTGTGACCCATACGATTGTTCCTAATGCCTTGAAGAGAGGAAACCACTGAAACCGAACGAGGGGTCACGACCTCCAGCTAAGAGGAAACATGCATACTGTAAAGGAGGAAACGCACGTCACGTCCAGGAAAACACCTGACCGAAGAGCACAACGCAGAGGAAGAGCACGTACCTCGCGAACCTCTCCCTGACCCGGTGCATCACGACTCCTAAATCCCACAATGGGCCTCGAAAACACCTCAGTGAACATCAAAATACACCCCAAAACCCCTCAAACACACCCCGATGATCTTATAAAACACCCATTGATCTTCAAAAACACCCACTAAAACTCAAAACACTCGCATAAATTAAGTAATCAAGTACTTAACGACCCTCAAAACACCTCAAAACCCCTCAAACACACCCCGATGATCTTAAAACACCCACTGATCTTCAAAAACACCCACTAAAACTCAAAACACTCGCATAAATTAAGTAATCAAGTACTTAATGACCCTCAAAACACCCCAAAACCCCTCAAACACACCCCGATGATCTTATAAAACACCCACTGATCTTCAAAAACACCCACTAAAACTCAAAACACTCGCATAAATTAAGTAATTAAGTTCTTAATGACCCTCAAAACACCCCAAAACCCCTCAAACACACCCCGATGATCTTATAAAACACCCATTGATCTTCAAAAACACCCACTAAAACTCAAAACACTCGCATAAATTAAGTAATTAAGTTCTTAATGACCCTCAAAACACCCCAAAACCCCTCAAACACACCCCGATGATCTTATAAAACACCCATTGATCTTCAAAAACACCCACTAAAACTCAAAACACTCGCATAAATTAAGTAATCAAGTACTTAATAACCCTCAAAACACCCCAAAACCCCTCAAACACACCCCGATGATTTTATAAAACACCCATTGATCTTCAAAAACACCCACTAAAACTCAAAACACTCGCATAAATTAAGTAATCAAGTACTTAATAACCCTCAAAACACCCCAAAACCCCTCAAACACACCCCGATGATCTTATAAAACACCCATTGATCTTCAAAAACACCCACTAAAACTCAAAACACTCGCATAAATTAAGTAATCAAGTACTTAATGACCCTCAAAACACCCCAATTATCTTATAAAACACCCACTAATCTCCAAAAACACCCACTAAAACTCAAAACACTCGCATAAATTAAGTAATCAAGTACTTAATGACCCTCAAAACACCCCAATTATCTTATAAAACACCCACTAATCTCCAAAAACACCCACTAAAACTCAAAACACTCACATAAATTAAGTAATCAAGTACTTAATGACCCTCAAAACACCCCAATTATCTTATAAAACACCCACTAATCTCCAAAAACACCCACTAAAACTCAAAACACTCGCATAAATTAAGTAATTAAGTTCTTAATGACCCTCAAAACACCCCAAAACCCCTCAAACACACCCCGATGATCTTATAAAACACCCATTGATCTTCAAAAACACCCACTAAAACTCAAAACACTCACATAAATTAAGTAATCAAGTACTTAATGACCCTCAAAACACCCCAATGATCTCATAAAACACCCATCGATCTTCAAAAACACCCACTAAAACTCAAAACACTCGCATAAATTAAGTAATTAAGTTCTTAATGACCCTCAAAACACCCCAAAAACACCCCGATGATCTTATAAAACACCCACTGATCTTCAAAAACACCCACTAAAACTCAAAACACTCGCATAAATTAAGTAATCAAGTACTTAATGACCCTCAAAACACCCCAATTATCTTATAAAACACCCACTAATCTCCAAAAACACCCACTAAAACTCAAAACACTCGCATAAATTAAGTAATCAAGTACTTAATGACCCTCAAAACACCCCAATTATCTTATAAAACACCCACTAATCTCCAAAAACACCCACTAAAACTCAAAACACTCACATAAATTAAGTAATCAAGTACTTAATGACCCTCAAAACACCCCAATTATCTTATAAAACACCCACTAATCTCCAAAAACACCCACTAAAACTCAAAACACTCGCATAAATTAAGTAATTAAGTTCTTAATGACCCTCAAAACACCCCAAAACCCCTCAAACACACCCCGATGATCTTATAAAACACCCATTGATCTTCAAAAACACCCACTAAAACTCAAAACACTCACATAAATTAAGTAATCAAGTACTTAATGACCCTCAAAACACCCCAATGATCTCATAAAACACCCATCGATCTTCAAAAACACCCACTAAAACTCAAAACACTCGCATAAATTAAGTAATTAAGTTCTTAATGACCCTCAAAACACCCCAAAAACACCCCGATGATCTTATAAAACACCCACTGATCTTCAAAAACACCCACTAAAACTCAAAACACTCACATAAATTAAGTAATTAAGTTCTTAATGACCCTCAAAACACCCCAAAAACACCCCGATGATCTTATAAAACACCCACTGATCTTCAAAAACACCCACTAAAACTCAAAACACTCACATAAATTAAGTAATCAAGTACTTAATGACCCTCAAAACACCCCAATGATCTCATAAAACACCCATCGATCTTCAAAAACACCCACTAAAACTCAAAACACTCGCATAAATTAAGTAATTAAGTTCTTAATGACCCTCAAAACACCCCAAAAACACCCCGATGATCTTATAAAACACCCACTGATCTTCAAAAACACCCACTAAAACTCAAAACACTCACATAAATTAAGTAATCAAGTACTTAATGACCCTCAAAACACCCCTATTATCTCATAAAACACCCATCGATCTTCAAAAACACCCACTAAAACTCAAAACACTCGCATAAATTAAGTAATTAAGTTCTTAATGACCCTCAAAACACCCCAAAAACACCCCGATGATCTTATAAAACACCCACTGATCTTCAAAAACACCCACTAAAACTCAAAACACTCGCATAAATTAAGTAATTAAGTTCTTAATGACCCTCAAAACACCCCAAAAACACCCCGATGATCTTATAAAACACCCACTGATCTTCAAAAACACCCACTAAAACTCAAAACACTCACATAAATTAAGTAATCAAGTACTTAATGACCCTCAAAACACCCCAATTATCTTATAAAACACCCACTAATCTCCAAAAACACCCACTAAAACTCAAAACACTCGCATAAATTAAGTAATTAAGTTCTTAATGACCCTCAAAACACCCCAAAAACACCCCGATGATCTTATAAAACACCCACTGATCTTCAAAAACACCCACTAAAACTCAAAACACTCACATAAATTAAGTAATTAAGTTCTTAATGACCCTCAAAACACCCCAAAAACACCCCGATGATCTTATAAAACACCCACTGATCTTCAAAAACACCCACTAAAACTCAAAACACTCACATAAATTAAGTAATCAAGTACTTAATGACCCTCAAAACACCCCAATGATCTCATAAAACACCCATCGATCTTCAAAAACACCCACTAAAACTCAAAACACTCGCATAAATTAAGTAATTAAGTTCTTAATGACCCTCAAAACACCCCAAAAACACCCCGATGATCTTATAAAACACCCACTGATCTTCAAAAACACCCACTAAAACTCAAAACACTCACATAAATTAAGTAATCAAGTACTTAATGACCCTCAAAACACCCCTATTATCTCATAAAACACCCATCGATCTTCAAAAACACCCACTAAAACTCAAAACACTCGCATAAATTAAGTAATTAAGTTCTTAATGACCCTCAAAACACCCCAAAAACACCCCGATGATCTTATAAAACACCCACTGATCTTCAAAAACACCCACTAAAACTCAAAACACTCGCATAAATTAAGTAATTAAGTTCTTAATGACCCTCAAAACACCCCAAAAACACCCCGATGATCTTATAAAACACCCACTGATCTTCAAAAACACCCACTAAAACTCAAAACACTCACATAAATTAAGTAATCAAGTACTTAATGACCCTCAAAACACCCCAAAACCCCTCAAACACACCCCGATGATCTTATAAAACACCCATTGATCTTCAAAAACACCCACTAAAACTCAAAACACTCACATAAATTAAGTAATCAAGTACTTAATGACCCTCAAAACACCCCAATTATCTTATAAAACACCCACTAATCTCCAAAAACACCCACTAAAACTCAAAACACTCGCATAAATTAAGTAATTAAGTTCTTAATGACCCTCAAAACACCCCAAAACCCCTCAAACACACCCCGATGATCTTATAAAACACCCATTGATCTTCAAAAACACCCACTAAAACTCAAAACACTCGCATAAATTAAGTAATCAAGTACTTAATGACCCTCAAAACACCCCAATGATCACTTTACACAACCAGTGGCCCTCAAAACACACAGGTTACTCCCTAAATACACAACAACCCTCAAAACACCCCTATGATCTCATAAAACACCCATCGATCTTCAAAAACACCCACTAAAACTCAAAACACTCGCATAAATTAAGTAATTAAGTTCTTAATGACCCTCAAAACACCCCAATGATCTCATAAAACACCCATCGATCTTCAAAAACACCCACTAAAACTCAAAACACTCGCATAAATTAAGTAATTAAGTTCTTAATGACCCTCAAAACACCCCAAAAACACCCCGATGATCTTATAAAACACCCACTGATCTTCAAAAACACCCACTAAAACTCAAAACACTCGCATAAATTAAGTAATTAAGTTCTTAATGACCCTCAAAACACCCCAAAAACACCCCGATGATCTTATAAAACACCCACTGATCTTCAAAAACACCCACTAAAACTCAAAACACTCGCATAAATTAAGTAATTAAGTTCTTAATGACCCTCAAAACACCCCAAAAACACCCCGATGATCTTATAAAACACCCACTGATCTTCAAAAACACCCACTAAAACTCAAAACACTCACATAAATTAAGTAATCAAGTACTTAATGACCCTCAAAACACCCCAATGATCTCATAAAACACCCATCGATCTTCAAAAACACCCACTAAAACTCAAAACACTCGCATAAATTAAGTAATTAAGTTCTTAATGACCCTCAAAACACCCCAAAAACACCCCGATGATCTTATAAAACACCCACTGATCTTCAAAAACACCCACTAAAACTCAAAACACTCACATAAATTAAGTAATCAAGTACTTAATGACCCTCAAAACACCCCAATGATCTTATAAAACACCCACTGATCTTCAAAAACACCCACTAAAACTCAAAACACTCACATAAATTAAGTAATCAAGTACTTAATGACCCTCAAAACACCCCAATGATCTCATAAAACACCCATCGATCTTCAAAAACACCCACTAAAACTCAAAACACTCGCATAAATTAAGTAATTAAGTTCTTAATGACCCTCAAAACACCCCAAAAACACCCCGATGATCTTATAAAACACCCACTGATCTTCAAAAACACCCACTAAAACTCAAAACACTCACATAAATTAAGTAATCAAGTACTTAATGACCCTCAAAACACCCCAATGATCACTTTACACAACCAGTGGCCCTCAAAACACACAGATTACTCCCTAAATACACAACAACCCTCAAAACACCCCTATGATCTCATAAAACACCCATTGATCTTCAAGACGCCCATACAAACTCAATGATCCCCTAAAACCCAGTGACCCAGTGGCCCTCAAAAACACCCATAAACTCTTAAACACTGCCTAAAAAAACACACCAATGATCCCCAAAAATGCAATGAAACTCGTAAAAACACTTTGATAACTACCTAGATACTAGGCTGTACACTAGGCTACTCAGAACACAAATGGACACCCCGAACACCCTAAATACCCACTAACCTTCGATAATAACCAGAACACAATTGAGGAATACACTTTTGATCACCCCAACAACCAGAAAACCAGCACAATGAAACCTTAAAATACCCCAAAAACATCATACATGCACTCAAATACACCCACAGACATCAACCGGACCCTAAACAACACCCCAATCTCAGAACTCTTAAACACCCTAAATATCCACTGACCTTCAAAAATACCCAGTAAACCAACTAAGACACCCTGCAAAACACCCCAAGGATGGCATTGACCCTAAAAACACTGATCGTCACATCAGGCTTAGAATACAACCCTCCACACGACCCTAAACACCCACTTATCCCCAAAAATAACACAGAACTGACCATCCACATAAAAAAGACCACTTAAAATACTTAGAAAGACTAAATAAACAACAATGTCCCACACACAGACGTCAATCTGACCCTCAAAAACACCCCAATCTCACATCAGGCTATTTAGAAATCAGAAGACACCCCATAAAAACACATATTATACAAATACAGCATAAACACACCCCAGTTACACCCTAAAATTCCCACTGACTCTCAAAAACACCCCCTTACAGACTTACACACACACACACACCCCGATGACACCCTAAAATAACCCTCCACTTACCTCACCAATGACCCAGTCAGAGCATAAGAGGTGTTGATTTGGTTAGCACAATCATTTATGAGACAGCTCAGATCGATCTGTGAGGGTTTCACCCTGTAGCTTTATTCAGATGTTTTACAAAAGCCTGTAGAAAACAGTTCAGTCCGTTTCACAACCGGCCCCTCCGACAGGAAGACTCGGACACGTCTCACAGCACATGAACCATAGCAGCTGACCATGACATACATCAGATCAAATCATGCAATGCACATAAGGTCAAAGGTCACAGCGATATATGTCGTGTCGTTGACCGTAATTAGTCTGATTCAGCAAACTAACTAATAAAGCCAAATTAAATAATATGAATATAAACTCTGGAGTCAGATATTCAATCATCGATCTGAACTCTGATATATAAATGTGATCACAGTATCATTTCTCAGAAACGCAAACAAAAACAATTTAAAAAAAGGAAAGTTTGAGGTTTTAAACGTTGTAATAACGTTCGGTCGGTTCGACCAGCTGGTCTTGGGGAGATTTTGGCTGGTTAGGCTGGGAGACCCGCTTAAACCAGCTAGAACCAGCAGAACGTCTGGTTTAGGCATTGGCTTTTCATCGGCGAAGTGAAGGATATTTTTAAAAATGTGCTTTTTCATGAAGTATGCAAATGCAAACACTTCTAATTGCAGTTTCACGTATTGTTTGCGTCGGAAAACAATTTACAAAACAATGCAAGTATGTGCTGCGTTCTCAGTTTCGCCACTGGGGGCGCTAGCGGATATTAGCGCAGTCGGTCTTCTTCTACAGTCAGCTCAGCGATGATCAAGACGGCGCAACAGTTAGCAGTCTTGCTAAGCATGTTAGTTAAAGCTAGTTAAACTGCTGAAACGTTTATATTTAGCTAGGAGCTAAATAAAAAATCTTGTTTGATAACGTGAGTATTGCGTTTTTGGCCTTCTAGCCTTGCAAACATAGCAAAAGGAAAAGGACGTACAGGTAAAACTCGTTACAAGCCTGCGAACTGACCCAAAATGGATGGAGCAGAATGGGTTTTGATAGTAGCATTTAACGTAATTTGGCGGAAAAGCTTTTGCCGTGTTGCGCGACAATTTTTCACAAGAGTTTTTCCATACCCCCCCCCCAAAAAAAATGTCCTTAAACGACTCGAAAAATCATTGTGTCGTCAAAGATATTTTCGTTTCCATTGTGAATTCACTTCATAAAACAATACAAGTACGCACTGCATTCTCAGTTTCGCCACTGGGGGCGCTAGCAGAGGTTAGCGCAATCAGTCTTCCACAGTCAGCTCAACTACAGTCAAGACGGCGCAACAGTCTTGCTAAGCACTTTACTTAAAGCTAGGTTAGTTAAACATCTTGTTTAATAGCGTTAGCATGTCACATTTTTTTGGCTTTCAAGATTTGCGAACATAGCAAAAGGACAAAGGACGTACTAGTAAAACTCAACGTAACAAGCCTGCGAACCGACCCAAAATAGATGGAGCAAATGGTTTTCGCTAGTGGCAGCAACCTTTGGCCAACTCGTCAAAGACATCGTGAATAGTTCAATAGGAATGCATCGCTGCGATTTAAAGATTCGGTTAAAGAAGTTGTGACGCACACGTGAGGCAGATTTGAGCAGCAAATGAGGGTCTTTATTGCCTTTACGATGACGTCTCTCGGCTTGCTTTAGAGTTCAGTTCAGTAACAAATCATCCAGTCGCGTAAGATCCAAAGAGTTTTATAACGGTAGCGACTCGAGAGCTGGCGATCACAGTGATTTGGTCCGCGAGCCTGGAATGGTTTGGGTCAGTACATGTCCCTGTAGATCTCCTGCAGAAGCGGGTGTAGCGACGTCTCGGACTCCGTCTTCTTGATCTTCTGCACCAGGTGAGCGTTCTCCGTCACCAGTTGCCGAAGGTCCGCCAGCTTCTGCAGGAGTTTGGGGAAGATGAAGCCAGCGTCGGGGTGATTGAGCGTCAGGTGATGATTGAGGGCCTGGAGGATGTTGTCCTGGATCTCCTCCACCTGATGGACGTTCATGAGTCCTGGACGATCTACGCTCAAGGAAACATGCACAAACCACTTTTATTTGTGCGTCATTTCTCTTACTACAGTTCCAGTTATGAAACTCAAACACCCAGATTACTCGCTAAATACTTAACTGACCCTAAAAAACACACCAATGATCCCCAAAAATGCCCAGAAACTCTTATTGTGCGTTCACACCAAGCGTCTGGCGCAAGTTTAAAGTAAATGTAAAGACGTGTTTGCGCGCGTCTAGAGGTCCTGCAGTGCAAATGAGGCGTTTATTTGGTGCATTGACATGAAAGTTAATTCAAACCCTGCCCGTAAAGTCTCAAAAACCTCCTACATGCACTCAAATACCTCAATCAACCTGCCCCTCAAGACAGCCCAATCTCACACAAGTCGCCGAAAGCTCACCTCCACACAGGATGATGGCGGCCACGAACAGGGCTAGGTCGCTGTCGTCCAGCCCGAGAGCGTTAAACTTCACCGCAAACTCGAACTTCGGCTCCATGATCTCGCTGAAGGGTTTGCGAAGACTGCGGAGGAACTCCCTCGTCACGAAGGCCCGGCCGTTCGCCACCAGCAGCCCGTCCTTATTCATGAGCGACGGCAGCATGGCGAAGATCGCCTCGTGGACGCCGTACTTCAACAGCGTCACCTGGGGAGAAAAGGCAAGAGCTGAGAAAACTCACAAAACGGAATTTCGTTCATATGTCGTTCGATGACGTCATGCACATGTGATTACGTGTCGAGTCTGTAGTGTTTTATCGCCATCTACTGGCCTGGCAGCAGAATACCGCGTTTTTAGTAGTTTTCGTGGATCAGGGATCGTTTTGACAATGGTGTCGGAAAAACTTTTCAGTTTTAAGCACATCGTTGTCGTGTAATCGTACCCCAAGGCTGTAGGGGGCGATTTCGCCTAGGTTTAACGGAAAAAAGTAGTTTTCATGAATTGCACCTCATGTCCTGATTCCGTTACCTGGTCATTCAGGAAAAGGTCGACGAATCCCGGGATGCTTTTGGAGAACTCGGTGAGTTCTCGTACGGTTTCCACGGTCGTGCATTGGCAGCGGTAAAACACGTGCACGCCGATCTCCTTATTGGGCGGAGCTCCGTTAATCACCTGATTCCAGACCAGCCCGTTTTCCGCCTGCCACAGCGAGTCCATGTCGTGAATGACAAACGGCTGAAGGACACACACAGAGAAACCAGTTTGTTTTCTCGAGCATCTCTATTGACAATGATTTTAAAGGGATAGTTCACCCAAAATTAATTGTTGAATGAAGTTGTTATTTTGTAAGTCGTATAAAGTATTCTCGTCGCTTCATAATATTAAGGTTGGACCACTGCAGTCACTTGGACTATTCTAACTACGTCTTTCTGGGCCTTCAAAGTGTTCAAATAGCAAATGTCAATTTCATCAAAAATATCTTAATTTGTGTGCCGAAGGTCTTACGACATGAGGGCGAGCAATTACTGAGAGTTTTCATGTTTGGGTGAACTATCCCTTTAACGTTTGGCGTTCCTCGTAGGGTTACCGGGCTTGCGTCGGTCTTCCCCGTCAGGATGTTGCGAGCTTTCTTCTTGGTCATGTTGAGATTCCTCAGGTAGGCGTTGTTGACCCGTTTGGCGAGAGACTTCAGATCTGAACCGCTGGAGGTCTGGGAGCTCTTTTCCCCCGCCAACATCCCCGCGACTAGCTTACGCTTCTCCGCCTCCGGCATCCGTCCATATCGGATCGCTACGAACGCAGAATCACAGTCAACACTGAAGAAGTCACGTTTTTTTGTCTGTTGTCGTTTCGCTTACCGTCATGAGACATCCCGAGCACCAGGCACTTTTGAAATCGACAGAACTGGCATTTATTACGACTTTTCTTTTGGATCTTACAGCTGCGGTCACATTTATCATATTCCAACTTCATCCGAATGGTCCTCCGGAAGAACCCCTGCGAGACACAGAATACTTTTACTCAAGTGTGGTTTCCAGGTACACTTTACACCTCGGTGACCTCTGACCTTGCAGCCCTCACAGGCATGAACGCCGTAGTGGAATCCCGAGGCTCGGTCACCGCAGATTCGGCACTCCATGTTAAGCCCCGCCCCCTCGTCTCGCCCCCGCAGGAGCTGCTCTGACAGAGGCGACGCTTTGCATAGATCTACACACACACAGAACTGCATTTCTATGCGAGAATCAAACACTCCATGTAACGTCACGTGTGCGAAAGTAATCACCCCCCCATAAACACCATCATTATCCTCACCTGTGGAGGTTGCTGTAGGATCAGGACTGGTTGTAGAACGGCTCGTGTTGTTTTGCTCTTCCAGTTCGTTCGCCTTGTGTCGGTTTGTCTCCCAGTTAAGCTCCTCCCCCTGAGGCTCCTCCCTCACATCCAGCTCCGGGTTAAACTCCGCCCCTCCTCCAAGTTCATAAAGCACATCCTCAAATCGTTCGTCATCAGCCCCCTCCCCCTGGCTAATGCAGGGGGAGGGGTCTTCATTCGCCACACAGACTCCGCCCACCGCCCCGGGATCTCTGGGTAATCTGCTCCTCTCGGCCACAAAGGTCGAGTCTCTTCCGTCCATCTCCGGAGATTCAAACATGCTCATGAGCTGCCGCGGTCATAACAGCATCTGTGAGGGACAAACACGTCACAGACACGCTAAAAACTGGACAACACACGTTTAATTTCTGCGCTTCTAAGACTTTATGCTAATGATGAAACGGTTTGTTGAGCACAGTCTTCGCATGTTTCCTATTGAAACGGGATTTCTTGGCAAACGAATTTAATTTCTTTTCTGTCTGGAAAAAAACGACAAACTTTTACTATACAAGTATAAATAAGTAATGTTAATATTATTCCCAAATGCGCTTTTATGTGTACAGTGTCCAAACACTTTATTTTACAGTGTCCTTGTTACAAATGTTACATGTACTTAATAACAGTAAATTATTCATAATTACATGCAACTAACCCTCAACCAAACCCAATAGAAAGCACATGCAAACACACTGTAAAAATGACACCTTAAAATAAAGTGTAACCGTCTTTTGTACTTTAAGTTGTTCTTTAGTTTCATGAAGTAAAATTGTCTGAAGAGTGTGTGTGTGTGTGTATTCGAGGAACAGTTGAAATAACACAACACTGATTTGACAGCTGTATCATGTTCAGAAGACACCAGAAACCTGTGGTACGCCCACCCCCGACCGACTGACACACTGCATTCTGGGAACTAACACACACACCAGCTGCAGAGACATGAAACTTCTGCGACTGAACCAAAACCAAAGCAAAGCCTAAATGTTCATAGACTATCTTCAGACCTCTGACACACACACACACACACACACAGACACACACACAGACGAAAGCTCGTGAGTGAGTTTCTCAGGATCAGTTTCATCAGAAACAAACAATGAAAGCGTCAGAATGAAGAGCAGAGGTCAGTCAGGCCCAGCACTGGAGCAGCTGCAGGCCCAACAATACGCCTTTCACTGGAGCTCAACACATTTCACAACTAAGTCAGTGAACTTTCACATACGCCGCACACGGACAAACATCATATCCCGCTCTCACTCTCGCTAAAGCTTCACATGGTGCGTCGTGATTGGTCAGAAGACTGTGATGTGGATCAGTGTGTGTGTGCTTCAAACACACAGCAGATTTCCTCAAGAGCTTCATTTCAACAGCAGCGTGAGGTCAAAGGTCACCGTGACGCACGCAACATGCTAACCTGCTATGCATGCTATTCCTGCAGTGTAGTAATAACTTATTTAAATGCAAGTCATTTATTAAACACAAAATACTTAGTGTGCATTTTGCTCAATGTATGACCTTTTGACCCCTATAATGTGAAGAGCATTCGACCTTTGACCTCTTATAAAAAACCCAAACCACCAAACAGGTCAGACCTGTGAGAGCAGAGGATCATGGGACTGGGAGCAAGCACTTAAAGAGGTTAAAGAAGTCTCCATGGCAACAGAAGCGCTGATGTCACTTCCTTACCGGCGTGAGTTTAACGAGTCAATCAGAAGAGTGACTCTGATTGACAGACGCTAGTTAGACTTCAACATATCCTTCGCTAAAGTGCCAGGATCAAATCAAGCAGCTGAAATAACGTACAAAATTCACAAACATTGTTTCCAAAAAGTTGCAAGCAAACGTAGAAGTGTTTAAAAACTCGTAAAACTAATTATTTTAAAGCAATGTATTGCGAATGACAAATCAAAACCTCAATTATAACTAATAATAATAAAACATGTTTTATATAAAAGCATGTATAGAATAAATACAGTATATTTTAGCATATTAAAACGTATGAGACTCGATTACGTCATTCGCAGTGCTTAATGGAAGTACGCAGGCGCTGCAGTTTCCATGGTAACAGCGACTTCTCTGATTGGCTGATTTCAGGATTCTACACACACTTCTCAAAGGCCCCGATTTTTTTTAATTTCGGTTTACATTTACATTACACAATCATTTAGGGAAAGTTCGCTTTGGCGTACTGTTTCAAACTCCCGGAAATGGGCTTAGATTACGTCCATTTTGTTTTCTGCCTGCGGAAACTACGAGTGAAACACCACTTCCTGGTTGTGTATCAGGCATCGCCACCTTGAGGAATAAAGGTGAATTGCACATAAGATTCAATTATTGTTGTGCAGAAACATATACTTGCACTGGTCGTTAGCGAATGGGGACACAGGCATTCTTCATTACGTTTAGGGTCCTGAAGGACTACTACAGAACATCAAGTATAAACACCATCAAAGTGAAATAAAAAAAAACAACAACATAGAACTACAAAAATTACATTTTCTACACATTTTTTACATTTTCAACCTTCCAAATCCCTTCAAACTTTTCCAGAAAATAGAAAATACAATCATGACTCTCTCTAAGAGAGAGAGAGAAAGAGAGAGACAGACAAGGGAAAGAAGAGAAGTGTGTCTTCAATAACCACACTTGAGATGAACAGTACCGACACACACTTCATCATTTCTCACAGACGTGTTGTTCCTAGATGTTCGTCATATACAGAGCCGATGATGTGTTAATATTAAGCGGCAGGTCGTGACCTTTCAGGGTCAACGAACGGGTCCCACCACAAACATCACAAAGTTCACATCAACATATTATGTTTTCGAGTATGAGAGTGGGCGACTACCTGGCCTCGATGGCTTTTTACATAATGTTGAACCTGTGATGAATGAAGCCCTTCACTCTGATTTCCAGTGAGTGTTTATCAGGTTAGTAAATAAACACTGTGTGCGAGTGTGTCGCAAGAGCACAGATCGTCCCCAAATCACCTTTCCCCAACAAACACCACATCTATCTATCTATCTATCTATCTATCTATCTATCTATCTATCTATCTATCTATCTATCTATCTATCTATCTATCTATCTATCTATCTATCTATCTATCTATCTATCTATCTATCTATCTGTGTTGTGTGTTTGTATGGATGGACCATGAGTCTGAATAAAGGAATACTACTATCTATCTATCTATCTATCTATCTATCTATCTATCTATCTATCTATCTATCTATCTATCTATCATTTCTTATCTATCTATCCATCAATTCTTATCTATCTATCTATCTATCTATCTATCTATCTATCTATCTATCTATCTATCTATCTATCTACTATCCATCTATCTATCTATCTATCTATCTATCTATCTATCTATCTATCTATCTATCTATCTATCTATCTATCTATCTATCATCAGGTCTTTAATTCTTCGCGCGATCTGTCAACACACAACTCTCTTTGCAACTTTATATCTGCGCATAAACTTCTCGTTCTCTCTCAGTAAATAAACCATCAGAGTCTCATATGACTCCGCTCCACATGACAGAAACACACGAACACAAACTTACGAGACTTTGTTTTACCGCGTCAGAATAACGAAGCTGTATCCCGAAAGTGTATTCCTTCCCTGCGCGTTATTTTCCAGAGGGATCAGTGAGGATTCGTTAAATGTGTCATGTTTACCGGGACGCGCTTCTCAAACGGGAACGGGAGTCCCGACGGAGCGAGCGCTCCGGATCACACGCGTCACGGCGATGACGTCACAGCGTCTCGTTTCATTTAACCCTGTACGAACCGTGTGTGTTTGTGAGTGTACGTGAATATCATTCACATATGCTGCATATTGTGTAGATGTCCTTTTAATATCTGTTGTTCTTTAACTTCAAAACAAACAAGATCCACTTACTTCGAGTTGATCCGCGCTCACTTCCGGTCATCGCCAACAGATGGCGCTGTTCGCCACTTAAAAAAAAAAAAAACACAGACAAAAAGTGAAGTTCCATCCATAGACTGTAAATTAAGTTCTGTTCAAACTTAAAAGTTGAGAGAATTTAAAATTAAAATTAAATTAAATGTTTAGTTTCAGTATCCAGATAATTATGTAAACGACCGAAACGCATTATTCTCACATGTGAGACGTTACTGTCTTACTTGACGTTAACGCGAATGAAATACTGCTTGTTGAGACAATGGATAATACTGAATAAAACACTTTCAAGACTCACATATTTAGTTTTTTTTTTTATAATCATTTATTCTCTTTCAAGACAGTGAGCGAGAGATAAAGATCAGTTCTACACAGGCACAGCATCTTCTGCTGACACAGGAAACAGGAAGTAAAACCACAAGTTTCAAAAGCAAAAACAGCCCGATTCTGCCAGACAACAATAATAACGAAACACAAGTATATTTCAGTAATGATTACGGCTCTGAATCATTCACAGTCAGCTAAGTTTGCAATGTCAGGTCATTTTTCTGTCAGGTTTATCATGTCAGGTTTATTCAGCGTCAAGGTCGTTCGGCTCTGTGTTTTCATTGTTCCCACAGTCCATATTCTCGCCACTTCTGTTATCTTCATATTCAAGGTTGTTCTGTTTGTCTTTCGTTGGAGGTCTCGATTCGGTCTCACTGACGGAGGGGACGCGGACCGGAGGGGCGAGAAGATTACCGGTGGACGCTCTCCTTTCTTTAACAAAAATAGAAATCAACACATGTTTTTGTTGCATTCAAAACGCATAAACGTATAAACACACAAACCTCCAGGGCCAATGGGGTGCATCAGGCGGTTCATCTGAACGTTCCAGTGTTTAACACTCGTGCTGGCCTGGCGAAGTTTACGCTGGGCGGCCTGTGGACGACATGTTCATGAGTGTGGACACAGCTAACAGAAGGGTCCTAAAGGCCTTTTCGCACACCAACAATGATAACTAACTATATTAGTGTTCACACCAGCGGCCGATAATTATAATAACTATATTAGTGTTCACACCAGCGGCCGATAATTATAACGATAACTATATTAGTGTTCACACCAGCGGACGATAATTATAACGATAACTATATTAGTGTTCACACCAGCGGACGATAACTATAACGATAACTATATTAGTGTTCACACCAGCGGCCGATAATTATAATAACTATATTAGCGTTCATGCCAGCATACGATAACTATAACAACAACTATATTAGTGTTCACACCAGCGGACGATAACTATAACAATAACTATATTAGTGTTTACACCAGCTGACGATAACTATAACGATAACTATATTAGCATTCACACCAGCGGACGATAACTATAACAATAACTATATTAGTGTTCACACCAGCAGACGATAACTATAACGATAACTATATTAGTGTTCACACCAGCTGACGATAACTATAACGATAACTATATTAGCATTCACACCAGCGGACGATAACTATAACGATAACTATATTAGTGTTCACACCAGCGGACGATAACTATAACGATAACTATATTAGTGTTCACACCAGCGGACGATAACTATAACGATAACTATATTAGTGTTCACACCAGCGGACGATAACTATAACGATAACTATATTAGTGTTCACACCAGCGGACGATAACTATATTAGTGTTCACACCAGCGGCGATAACTATAACGATAACTATATTAGTGTTCACACCAGCGGACGATAACTATAACGATAACTATATTAGTGTTCACACCAGCGGACGATAACTATAACGATAACTATATTAGTGTTCACACCAGCGGACGATAACTATAACGATAACTATATTAGTGTTCACACCAGCGGACGATAACTATATTAGTGTTCACACCAGCGGCGATAACTATAACGATAACTATATTAGTGTTCACACCAGCGGACGATAACTATAACGATAACTATATTAGTGTTCACACCAGCGGACGATAACTATAACGATAACTATATTAGTGTTCACACCAGCGGACGATAACTATAACGATAACTATATTAGTGTTCACACCAGCGGACGATAACTATAACGATAACTATATTAGTGTTCACCCCAGCGGACGATAACTATAACGATAACTATATTAGTGTTCACACCAGCGGACGATAACTATAACGATAACTATATTAGTGTTCACCCCAGCGGACGATAACTATAACGATAACTATATTAGCGTTCACACCAGCGGACGATAACTATAACGATAACTATATTAGTGTTCACACCAGCGGACGATAACGATAACTATATTAGTGTCCACACCAGCGGACGATAACTATAACGATAACTATATTAGTGTTCACACCAGCGGACGATAACTATAACGATAACTATATTAGTGTTCACACCAGCGGACGATAACTATAACGATAGCTATATTAGTGTTCACACCAGCGGACGATAACTATAACGATAACTAAATTAGTGTTCACACCAGCGGACGATAACTATAACGATAACTATATTAGTGTTCACACCAGCGGACGATAACTATAACCATAACTATATTAGCGTTCACACCAGCGGACGATAACTATAACGATAACGATAACTATAACGATAACTATATTAGTGTTCACCCCAGCGGACGATAACTATAACGATAACTATATTAGCGTTCACACCAGCGGACGATAACTATAACGATAACGATAACTATAACGATAACTATATTAGTGTTCACACCAGCGGACGATAACTATAGCGATAACTATATTAGTGTTCACCCCAGCGGACGATAACTATAACGATAACTATATTAGTGTTCACCCCAGCGGACGATAACTATAACGATAACTATATTAGTGTTCACACCAGCGGCCGATAACTATAACGATAACTATATTAGTGTTCACACCAGTGGACGATAACTATAACGATAACTATATTAGTGTTCACACCAGCGGACGATAACTATAACGATAACTATATTAGCGTTCACACCAGCGGACGATAACTATAACGATAACTATATTAGTGTTCACACCAGCGGACGATAACTATATTAGTGTTCACACCAGCGGATGATAACTATAACGATAACTATATTAGTGTTCACACCAGCGGACGATAACTATAACGATAACTATATTAGTGTTCACACCAGTGGACGATAACTATAACGATAACTATATTAGTGTTCACACCAGCGGACGATAACTATAACGATAACTATATTAGCGTTCACACCAGCGGACGATAACTATAACGATAACTATATTAGTGTTCACACCAGTGGGCGATAACTATATTAGTGTTCACACCAGCGGATGATAACTATAACGATAACTATATTAGTGTTCACACCAGCGGACGATAACTATAACGATAACTATATTAGCGTTCACACCAGCGGACGATAACTATAACGATAACTATATTAGTGTTCACCCCAGCAGACGATAACTATAACGATAACTATATTAGTGTTCACACCAGCGGACGATAACTATAACGATAACTATATTAGTGTTCACACCAGCGGCCGATAATTATAATAACTATATTAGCGTTCATGCCAGCATACGATAACTATAACAACAACTATATTAGTGTTCACACCAGCGGATGATAACTATAACGATAACTATATTAGTGTTCACACCAGCGGACGATAACTATAACGATAACTATATTAGTGTTCACACCAGCGGACGATAACTATAACGATAACTATATTAGTGTTCACCCCAGCGGACGATAACTATAACGATAACTATATTAGTGTTCACACCAGCGGACGATAACTATAACGATAACTATATTAGTGTTCACACCAGCGGACGATAACTATAACGATAACTATATTAGCGTTCACACCAGCGGACGATAACTATAACGATAACGATAACTATATTAGTGTTCACACCAGTGGACGATAACTATAACGATAACTATATTAGTGTTCACCCCAGCGGACGATAACTATAACGATGACTATATTAGTGTTCACACCAGCGGACGATAACTATAACGATAACTATATTAGTGTTCACACCAGCAGACGATAACTATAACGATAACTATATTAGCGTTCACACCAGCGGACGATAACTATAACGATAACTATATTAGTGTTCACACCAGCAGACGATAACTATAACGATAACTATATTAGCGTTCACACCAGCGGACGATAACTATAACGATAACTATATTAGCGTTCACACCAGCGGACGATAACTATAACGATAACTATATTAGCGTTCACACCAGCAGACGATAACTATAACGATAACTATATTATCGTTCACGCCAGCACATGATAACTATAACGATAACTATATTAGTGTTCACACCAGCGGACGATAACTATAACGATAACTATATTAGTGTTCACCCCAGCGGACGATAACTATAACGATAACTATATTAGCGTTCACACCGGCGGACGATAACTATAACGATAACTATATTAGTGTTCACACCAGCGGACGATAACTATAACGATAACTATATTAGTGTTCACACCAGCAGACGATAACTATAACGATACTATATTAGCACATGATAACTATAACGATAACTATATTAGTGTTCACACCAGCGGACGATAACTATAACGATAACTATATTAGTGTTCACACCAGCGGAAGATAACTATAACGATAACTATATTAGCGTTCACACCAGCGGACAATAACTATAACGATAACTATATTAGTGTCCACACCAGCGGACGATAACTATAACGATAACTATATTAGTGTTCACACCAGCGGACGATAACTATAACGATAACTATATTAGTGTTCACACCAGCGGACGATAACTATAACGATAACTATATTAGTGTTCACACCAGCGGACGATAACTATAACGATAACTATATTAGTGTTCACACCAGCGGACGATAACTATAACGATAACTATATTAGTGTTCACACCAGCGGACGATAACTATAACGATAACTATATTAGGGTCCACACCAGCGGACGATAACTATAACGATAACTATATTAGTGTTCACACCAGCAGACGATAACTATAACGATAACTATATTAGTGTTCACACCAGCGGACAATAACTATAACGATAACTATATTAGTGTTCACACCAGCGGACGATAACTATAACGATAACTATATTAGTGTTCACACCAGCGGACGATAACTATAACGATAACTATATTAGTGTTCACACCAGCGGACGATAACTATAACGATAACTATATTAGGGTCCACACCAGCGGACGATAACTATAACGATAACTATATTAGTGTTCACACCAGCGGACGATAACTATAACGATAACTATATTAGTGTTCACACCAGCGGACAATAACTATAACGATAACTATATTAGTGTTCACACCAGCGGACGATAACTATAACGATAACTATATTAGCGTTCACACCAGCGGACGATAACTATAACGATAACTATATTAGCGTTCACACCAGCGGACGATAACTATAACGATAACTATATTAGCGTTCACACCAGCGGACAATAACTATAACTATATTAGCATCCACACAAACGAACAATAGTTATAACGATAAATATAACTATAACTATATTAGCACCCACATCAGCAGACGATAACTATAACGATAACTATATTTGAATCCACACAAACAGACTTATATACTATATATTTTATTCTTTGTATCATTATAGTTGGTGTGGACGAACCTCAAGAATGTTTTGCAAACACTGACATTACATTTTATTTCTGAATGTTCTTTGAACGTTCAAAATGGCTTTGGAATTTTTTTGGTTGCCCAAACGTTGAGAGAATTTTGCAAACATTCTGGGAACGTTACTTTTGAATGTTCTCTGAACGTGCTGAAACAAGCAGTGACATTTTAAATACGTCAGGCGAACATCCAACTGTTCCATGAACATTTTTGTACTAAAGAACATTAAAGACCAGAATAACTTCGAGAGAACCTTGCCAGAAGCTGTGCAGCTAACGCTCTGGGAACGCTCCCCGTTAGTGAGGAACACGTGATGAACTCAAGCTCACCGCGATGTCCTGGTCCACTCTGCGTCGACTAGCCCGCACTTTCTCGAGTTGCTGCTGAGCCTCGTCCAGATCCTGGGACTTCTTGTCCATCTCCTGCTTGAGCTCCTGCTTCTCGCGCTGGGTTTGCTGGAGCTGCTCCTCCTGCTCCTCCTGCAGCGCTAGCAGCGACTTCACCTTCTCCTCCTCCTCCGCCAGCAGCCTGGAAACACCAGCAGCACGGTCAGGCTAAACGCAAACACTAAACTAAACACCAGCGCTAACCTAAACACAGAGCTAAACCTAAGCACTAGAAATATAAATGATAACAGCTAAACACCGGAACCACTGTAAGGCTAAACGCTAGCATTAAAATAAACACAGAAACATGTCAAATTAAACAGAGCAAAACCTAAGCTCTAGAAATATCAATGGTAACAGCTAAACCAGAAACATCTGCTAACCGAGATAAATAACAGAAATATCACAGCTAACAATGGAAATTTTAATGTCTGTTAACACAGAGAAATACCAGAAATAGCTTTACTAGCATAGATAAACACCAGAAAAAATATTATTACTGCTAACACAGCTAAATACCGTAAATATCAATGTTAACATAGATAAGCAGCAGAAATATCACTGCTAACACAGCTAACAACGGAAATGTCAACATCTGTTAGCACAGCTAAACACCAGAATTACCAATACTAGCATAAACACCAGAATAAATATCAATGTTAACACAGATAAACACCAGAAAAATCTGTCTGTTAGCACAGCTAAAAAACCCAGAAATATCAATACTAGCATAAACACCTGAAATATCACTGCTAACACAGCTAATCGCTGGAAATATCAAAAGCTAAACACCTGAATCATCACTGCTAGCATAGATACACACAATAAATATCACAGCTAACACAGCTAGATGCCAGAAATATCACTGCTAGGCTAGCATAGATAAACACCGGAAATATCACTGCTAACACAGCTAAATGCCAGAAATATCACTGCTAGGCTAGCATAGATAAACACCGGAAATATCACTGCTAACAGCTAAATGCCAGAAATATTACTGCTAGGCTAGCATAGATAAACACCGGAAATATTACTGCTAACAGCTAAATGCCAGAAATATTACTGCTAGGCTAGCATAGATAAACACCGGAAATATCACTGCTAACAGCTAAATGCCAGAAATATTACTGCTAGGCTAGCATAGATAAACACCGGAAATATCACTGCTAACACAGCTAAATGCCAAAAATATCACTGCTAGGCTAGCATAGATAAACACCAGAAATATCACTGCTAACACAGCTAAATGCCAAAAATATTACTGCTAGGCTAGCATAGATAAACACCGGAAATATCACTGCTAACAGCTAAATGCCAGAAATATTACTGCTAGGCTAGCATAGATAAACACCGGAAATATCACTGCTAACACAGCTAAATGCCAGAAATATTACTGCTAGGCTAGCATAGATAAACACCGGAAATATCACTGCTAACAGCTAAATGCCAGAAATATTACTGCTAGGCTAGCATAGATAAACACCGGAAATATCACTGCTAACACAGCTAAATGCCAGAAATATCACTGCTAGGCTAGCATAGATAAACACCGGAAATATCACTGCTAACAGCTAAATGCCAGAAATATTACTGCTAGGCTAGCATAGATAAACACCGGAAATATCACTGCTAACACAGCTAAATGCCAGAAATATTACTGCTAGGCTAGCATAGATAAACACCGGAAATATCACTGCTAACAGCTAAATGCCAGAAATATTACTGCTAGGCTAGCATAGATAAACACCGGAAATATCACTGCTAACAGCTAAATGCCAGAAATATTACTGCTAGGCTAGCATAGATAAACACCGGAAATATCACTGCTAACAGCTAAATGCCAGAAATATTACTGCTAGGCTAGCATAGATAAACACCGGTGTTCTGTCGATCTGTCCTACCTTGTCAGATTTTCCTACCGTAGCGCAAAATTATAGCCATATCTATCGGTTCATCCTACCTCGTCGTAAAATCCTACTGAGCGTTTCTGCTTCGCGTCAGTGACTAAGTTACATAAAATATTTCTGTGTAACTTTGCCGAATTTTCTTATTAGGCCATGTTACGGTGATTTTACAGTGCAAAGTAACGTTACCTCATCAGATTGTGCTACCAGTATGAAATAAACGAGTAGTATGATTTTACAGTGCAAAATGCCTCATCAGATTGTCCTACCAGTATGAAATAAACGAGTAGAATGATTTTACGTTAATGTTTTCATGAAAAAAATGCTAATATGAATTTGCTTTGTATGAATGTGAGAGTAAACAGTTCTCATTACTGCTATATATCTTTGTATAGTAATAATTGACAAAAATAGTGAAAAACTTACCTCAGATGAAGAAGATCTCGCGCAAGTAGTAAAATATTATGGGCGTGTTGTTCAGCGTGACAAAAAATGACGTATTATTGATGTGCGCATGCGCAGTAAGCCTTGGTAGGACAATCTGACGGGTAGGATGGAATGTCAGAACACCGGAAATATCACTGCTAACAGCTAAATGCCAGAAATATTACTGCTAGGCTAGCATAGATAAACACCTGAAAAGATCACTGCTATTACAGCCAAATGCTACAAATTTAAAAGCTAACATCAATGTGTTTAGCAAAAACTAAACATCAGTGGTCATACTGAACACCAAAGCTAACGGCTTTTTATCAGCAACACGTGTAAAACAGCGTTTAAACTGAAAACTAGCGCTAAAAAATTCCACTTGAGCACTTGTTACGCTGTGTTAATTTACTCAGGCGTTAAGAAGAGAAACGAAGTGTTAAATGTCAGCAGTTGTGCTTAACTTTTGTTTAGTCAAGTAAAACAACGACTAAGGTTGTAAATCAGTGTCTCACAAACTAGTGGTGATGATGTGGTAAAAACTGTTGAACACACACGTCAGCATTTGTGCAGCGTTAATCGAGACCAAAACAAAGCTAAGCTGACAGGATGCGTTACGTATGTACTATGTATAACTTATGTATAACTGTGTGTCTTATTTATTATTATTCAGACGTGGACTAAATGTGTCCAAACCTCCTTTGGCGACTTAATTAAAGACAAAAAATAATGTATAAATAAAGTAAAAGATATATATATATGTATATATGAAGAGTTCAGATGGAAAAGCCTCTAAATGCCATTTGAAATTTTCTTCTAGAATGATCATTTTTATCAAACTTGTATATTTAAGTTCAGTAATTTCACTTAAATGACAATTAATAGGTAATCTTCATTGCCATTTAAGTGAAATTACTGAACTTAAATATACAAGCTTGATCAAAATTATCATTTTAGAAGAAAATTTCAATTGGCACTTAGAGGCTTTTGCATCTGAACTCTTCATATATATATATATATATATATTTATTTTTTTAAAGGTAATTTTAATATAAATAAAGAAAATCAATAAAATACTTAATTTATGTTTAATGTAATAAATATAATTATATAATACTTTAAATTATTAATTTATAATACATACATAAATATCTAAATATATGCAAAAAAATAAAAATAAATACATCTATAACTATATTTAAATAAAAACAACACGTCCCTCGATACGCGCTCATTTACATACAGGTATTTAACTATATAAATATAAACGATAGCGGCCTACAGGTTAATTTACATTAATATTTATGATCCGTGAACGTTAGAAACGTTAGAACACGTTAGAAAAACGTTTAGAAGTCTAGATCTGTACGTTATCTACATCTCATTTGCATAAATATATTAAATGAAAATGTGTGTGTGCATTTGTGGGTTTTTAAGTGTGAGGGCGGCGCTTCCTTTGAGAGTCACTCACAACCTTTCTGTCTCTCTCTCTCTCTCTCTCTGTATGTCTCTCTGGTGTGTGTGTGTGTGTGTGCACCTGGCCTGTGTGTATCTGTACGTCTCTTCTTCTTGTCTCGCTCTGATCTGTTGCTCGAGAGCTTCTTGCAGTCTGTGATGGAGATCTTCCAGTTCTCTAATTCTCCGTCGCTGATGTTCGGCCTCCAGATCGCGAACCGCCACCTCCGCTCGAAGATTCGCACGTGCCTGACACACACACACACACACACACACACACACACACAAGCTTGAGTTCAGTTTCACTGTTCGTAAAGGACTTCCTTGTTTGTTCTTTTGATGCAGTTTTTCCCACTTGCAGTGTTACTGTACCTTTAAATCTCACATGTGTTTATAAATGACCTCTGTTCTGTCCTTTATCATGTCATGTGTTCATTTGTGCATGTGGACGGGTCATTATGCTAATTAGCCCCTGGTTGAGATGTCAATCTCTTCGAGTCGTATTTTACACTGTTGATGCAGTTTTCCCCACTTACAGTGTTTCAGTTGTATAAGAATAATTGTTTTTGCTACTGTGCCTTTAAGACTTAAAGGCACAGTACCGCCTCCCCATGAAGTCTAATGAACGCGATGGAAACTAAACAATGAAATTACACATTCAATTTCAAATCGGCGCCATGTTAGGACTTTGGCGGCTTCAGTTTCCACCAATTGAAGAGAACGAAGGGGCGTCGTCCATCTTTTTTAACAGTCTCAGGTCTGTACACGGCTTCCCCGATTCTTCTACTCACGTGAGCTCTGAGGAACAGAGTTATGGACGTGTGGGGTCCTTCAGGAGAAACACTGGTGTAGACGTTCCCACACGATCCCTTGAAAGGGTCCGCCTCAGTTACGACTAGTGCTGTTGGAACGAATTCCGAAATTCGAATATAATTCGAATATAAAAAAAAAAAATCAATACTATTCGAATGCTAAAGTTACTATTCGAATATTGCTTTTATATACAGTATATTTAAAAATAAATATATACTTTTGAAGTGACCAGGTGTAAACGGCCCCTTATCGCTCTCTTATCAACAATAGGAGAGCGCGGGACTAGCTTTCGCGTGGCACATTCGCAAGGTCTCGTTCACTCCCTCTCTGCCATGCACGCGCCGCGCGCTATGTATGTTATGCGCGAATCCGGGAGATTTTAACTAATTTGCAGCGATCAACATGTGGGAGACTCCCGGAACTTCCGACGCGATATGACGATCACATCACCTCAGATCTGAGCCCCTATTCATCAAGCCAACGCGCCGCGATCTATCGCAAATCAAAGTGAAAGTAAGTCGCTTAACACGACCATCTTCATTAAAAGTAAAGAAATGAAATATTACCAGGGCTGTTGCCGCTCTCCCTTATTGCCGTCTTTGCTGATTTTGAAATTAGCCGATGATCAATAAAATATAGCTCAAATCTGTTGCTTTCGGTGACGTGCACCGTACATCTGTATATAGCGCGGGGATTGAAGATCGGATTCATATCTGTTTTGCAAAAACACATTTATGTGAGGAGGTGTACATGGAATCGTTTTGATAAATCAGAGCTATCCGATCTGTGTAAACAGCCCCTAAATGTTTATTGTAGTAATGTTAGATGTCCCTCTAGTGGGCCGAACGTGTAACAACAACCACAGGCTGTAGTTGCATTGACGATCCATAAAAATGTGTAACGTCGTAAATATTAATAATAGGATAAATTTGAGCATTTAATATTCAAATATTATTCGAATATTATACAAAATAAGGAATGGAATTCGAATAGTATTATAGAGGAAGATCGACAGCCCTAGTTACGACTGTAGCCTCGTTTTCCTGAAGAGGGAACGAGACGTTGTGTCGCCGTGTCAGAAGCTGACGATGTTTGTTCTGGGTGCGCTTTATAGTGTCACCCGCCTAGACACCGTTCCCAACCCGTCAATCTCGACGCGACGCCTCGCTCCCTCTTCAGGTGAAGTGATGTGCAGCGCGCGGGTGTACCTCCTGCGCCTGCGCGAGCTGCTTCTCCAGGGCGCTCTGCAGCTCCTCCTGCTGCCTGCTCCTCCTCTGCTCCTCCTCTTTCTGAGAGACTCGTGTCTGTATCTGCGCCTCAATGAGCAGCTTCAGCTCCACCCGCTGCTCCTCGCGCTCCTCCTGAAGCTCCTGCAGACGGCGGGTCTCCTCCACCCGCAGCGAGCGCCTCCTCTCTCGCTCCTCGCGCTGGTCCCGGCGCCGAGCCTTCAGCTCCTCGTGGAGAGACGTCTGGCCCGACGCGGACAAGCGCTGAGCCGTCGCCATCGCTGACGGAGAGAGCGAACTCGTATATAAATTAGAGCCAGACCGATTTATCGGCCGATATTAGGCATTTTCCAAACTATCGGTATCGGCCGTTATAATGGCTGATAGATGAATATTTCAAAAATAAAGTAAAAATGGACGAAACATGCTTTAACCATGTCATGAGTGTTGGAGTTGTATAGTTTGTCCACCAGAGGGCGCTCTACACCGTCCCTGTCGGCAACACTCGTGTATAACGCGGCACACATCCGCGTAGCTTACGCGGCAATGTAGGGACTAATTATTATTTTATTTATTATATTTTGATGTTCCTCTATTGTGACGATAAAAGAAGCAAGTTTCTTTTAAAATGCATTATCGTATTATTTTAATTAAAACTCGTTAATAACTACAAATAACTAACGTTAGGGAAATCTGTTAATGTTTTGTTGCGCGTTTCTGGAAAAAATAAAATAAAGTAAATTATCGGCCGATATATCGGATTTTAAAATATTTGTATCAGTATCGGCCTTCAAAATCCTTTATCGGTCGGGCTCTAATATAAATATTTAGGACACTTACAGGATCACTGAGGGTTACAACTATTACAATTAACTCAACCAATCAAATTCACTGAGGTTTATATATATACATGTATATCTCCACAGGTGTGTAGTCTTTCTCAACATATTTTTTTTATCGCTTCCGCGTGTCCATGCGAACCGGAATTGCTTTGACAACATTTTATATGTTGTCCATTATTTTTGACAACGTTTAATTTAATCGGTTTGTGCTTTATTTATATATATATATATATATATATATATATATATATATGAAGAGTTCAGATGCAAAAGCCTCTAAATGCCATTTGAAATTTTCTTCTTTAATGATGATTTTTGTCAAACTTGTATATTTAAGTTCAGTGATTTCACTTAAATGACAATTAATAGGTAATTATCATTGCCATTTAAGTGAAATCACTGAACTTAAATATACAAGCTTGATAAAAATGATCATTCTAGAAGAAAATTTCAAATGGCACTTAGAGGCTTTTGCATCTGAACACTTCATATATATATATATATATATACTGTCAAACCAAAAGACACCTTCAACATTTCTCACATTGCCACAGTTTATTTGCTATAGTGTGGTGATAAATATGAGAGGAACTCGGTTGATATGTGACTGGTTTCGGTTGTCCTTCTGTTACGCTGGGATATTCGGGACAAGATATTCAGGCCGATTTCTCCCCCGTCGACAATCCTACATTCAACATGTTAAATATTGAAGTCCTGATGTGTGTGGGAAAAGGATAAACGGGGTTTATACATGTATATGTAGTGTAATTAAGTTTTGATATGTGATGAATCTTGTTTGTTTAAAAGATGTTTAGATATTGAGAGAATGTGAAATCCGACCTGTGATCCACTCCTGTCTCTGTCTGGAGTCCGGCGCGCTGATCTCGAAGGTCTTGTTGAGCGTCTTCACGCAGAACATGCATCTCTTCCCGTCCCGGTCCGACAGCACCTGTCAATCACAGACGATGATTGACAGCTGTTGTTTTTAAACGAACTGGCATACACAAGTGGGTTGGTGACGGTGCGTGCACACTAGTTCAGTCCAGTTCTCGAGCGCAAGTGTTAAGCTCAACTTAATGGCCAGTGTGGGTCACAGTGCTGTTTATGATCCGCTGGCCGTACCTCCACACAGCAGTTCTGGTCCATCTCGATGACGCCCTTGCACTCCCTGCAGTCCTCGCTGGTGTAGTACGAGAGGGACCCGGGCTTCAGGCAGAACCAGCGCTCGGTCCAGTTCCTGCGCAGGTGTCCCTTCTTCCACAGGTAGCCCTGAAAACACACCAGCTTACTTTGTCATGACAACTTGACGTTACCAAGACAACATAAATTGTCATAAATATGTCTAATAGAGAGCCTAAGTCCCGCCCCTCCGCTTCCGGCTCATGGGACCTTATTTCGGAAAAAATATGAATGGTAGTCAATGGCGAGAGACAACTTATCTTTTTATTCCGTCTGAACTTTCCCCTTTATTACACATGTGATGTTTGTCAATTTAAAAGATAATTCTGAAAGTCAAAAACGTCGCAGTTTGTCTTAAAACAGACGAGTAACATGTAGTTTTATGTGAAAATCGCTCAATGAACTACATCTCCCAGGAAGCGAAACGAGATCCGCTGCTCGTGTGTGTGCAGTCTGGTACAAAACACTCGGGTATGACGGCGTAACGTTACGATTATAACGTAAGACTAGAAACAATGACAGACAGCCTCAGTAAAGTTAGCTTCATTCATTGAGAGAAAATGTGCGCCTTTGGGGTTTGTAGTCTTTGTAATTACGTATTTTTACAGTCTTATACCTCAACGGGTTTACATCAAACTGCGACTTTCTTTACTTTAAAATGTATCTTTTAAATTGACGAACATCATATGTGTAATTCAGCGCACAATTCAAACCAGATCAAAATATTTGTTGTCTCTCGCCATTGACTACCATTCAATATTTTTCCGAAATAAAGTCCCATGGTGGTCGACCGGAAGGGGAGGGAATTAGGCTCTCTATGACAGCCAATGTCAAAACCAACCACATGACAGTCTAATGTAATGTTAACCCATAAAGCTAAGTGCTTTCTTTCTTATCAGCACACCTCTTTCAGCACGTTCCCCACCATCTCCCGATACACCTTCTCCACGGCCATGGACAGGCTCTCGGCGTCGGCGTCCCGGCTAGCGGCCGCCGCGTTCACCAGCTCCAGGAAGGTCCACACGCTCAGGGCGTCGCGCGACGGCAGCTCCTCGAACTCCACACAGCTCAGCTCCACCGTCATCACGCTACTCACCTTCCTCAGCAGGTACTGCGCCTGACAGCGGGAACACACACGTCACGTTACAAGTGATGTGTGATAATGAAAAACGTTTACATCTGACGCTGAATGGTTAACAATGCTAATAGAGCCCGACCGATAAAGGATTTTGAAGGCCGATACCGATACAAATATTTTTGTGTTTTAAAATCCGATATTCCGATATATCGGCCGATATTTTTTTTTTTATTATTAAATATTGTTGGATTTCACACACGTGTAAAAGAAAAGCTAACTTTCCTGCACAAGATACGTTTGATACTTTTTCTCTATGTCTAAATGTTCACTCCTCGCAAGTATAACTTACATTTTACAATGCAGGGACTGTAATTAGAGATATGCTAATTATAAATACAGTAATCATTACTTTATTTAGGCAGAAAAAGTTCATTGTGGTTTCCAAGTTCATTAATGTTAATGTTAGCGGTCTTCCACTGATGATAGTGGCATTAGCTAGTCTATGATGAGCCATAATTTAGCAATAGATAACATCATACTGCAAATTGTAAAACATACATTTTCAATATAACAGGCCAAGGAGAGATGATTGAAGTGTGTTTCGTCCATTTTTATTTTATTTTATAAATATTCATTTATCGGCCATTATAACTGCCGATACCGGTATTATGGAAAATGCCTAATATTGGCCGATATATCGGTCTGGCTCTAAATGCTAACTAAATACTTTTTTATTTTAATGTATATTTTTAGTACTCTCAAATCGATTAATTCGCGATTAATTGCATAAACGTAAAATTTTGTGTTATATAACACACACACATATATAAACACACGCGATTAATCGATTTGACAACACTAATATCTTTGCATCTATATGAGCTCATTTACATGCATATATAAATATTTCAATTATTATATATTTATATTGTTATTAAATATGTATTTAAATATATATAAAACATGTAATAAATTAGCGCTCCTATCGAGTAATCGTAATTAATCGCATCTAACAAGAACGTTTGTAAATGTGTGCACATATATATATATATATATATATATATAATCACGATTAATCGATAAGGCATTAAAATGAATATATAATTATTCAATTTAATTTTTTTATATTTAATTAAAATAAAAAACAAAAAACATTGAAACAACTATTAAATGGTTGTAAAACGTTTTTTAAAAAAATCAACATTTTTGCATAAATATATATGAAAAATGGGTATATATTTTAAATATATTTAAATTTTAACACTGAAAAAAAATGTTAAACACTGAAACGTTTAACGCGTCATGGTTGTTAAAATTATAACAAAATACTTATACAGTACATAAGGTTAAAAATATATATATATTTGTGTATTTTTTGCATCTATATGAGCTCATTTACATAAATATATTCAAATGTAAATAATACATAACTATTTAAATCAAAATGTGTGTGTATGTGTGAGAGTGTGTAAAAAATATATAAATGTGTGTATGTTAGATGTGTTTGTAACAAAATACTTATAAATCGATGGTGATAATTTTATCGAGATCTGTATCAAAATTAAGAAGTTTAAACAAATGTCCCAATATCAATGTTGATTCAGTTTGCAACAAAACTCAACAGTGATTCATCGTAAACACTGAAATGCAGACTGGGATCAGAATAATGTCAAGGGTCGTGAATGAAAAACGAAATCGAGTTTGTTTCGATTTCATGCCGATGGTCAAACATGCTAGCTGGTTTGTTGCTGCTAATGACGAGCAGAACCGGAGACGGGGTTCAGCTCACCTCCTCCGGCACCAGAGCCAGAGGGTATCGGTCCTCCGCCAGGAAGTTGAAGAGGCACCAGAGCCGGAGAGCGTCCTGATTGGTCAGAACCCGGGGCGTGTCGGGACGGTAGTTTTTCTTGGAACACAGAGTCCAGCAAAGCTCGTCGACTTCTTCTTTAACGAACGTCCCCTCCGTCACCTGACCACACAGCAAACCCAATGCCACCTGGATTATTTCCTCAGGAAAATCAATGAGTTTCTCTGTTTCTATGCAAAGTTGCGAATTTGAATATCGCGTATATAATTTGCGAACAAAGAAACGTTTCCATCCCAGCAAGCAATTTTGCGTTTAAAAGACGTCTAACATCGACTTATATCTCTACACACTTACTGGATTGAGCGAATTTTGGGATAAACATCCGAGACATGTTGGACGTTCAGTGTTGGGGCGAACTCATTACAAGTAACTTGAGTTATGTAATCAGATTACTTTTTTAAGTAACTAGTAAAGAAACACATTACTTTTCAAATTTTAAACAAAATATCCGAGTTGATTTTTCAAACGAGTTACGCAAAAGTAACGTGACGCATTACTTTTCGGAAAAAGTAACGCAATTAGTTACTTTTTAAGTAACGCAATATTGTAAGGCATTACTTTTCCGAGTAACTTTCCCCAACACTGCTCATGCGCCTCGGAGTGTGTGTTTGTGTTTCTCCACAGCCCTAAACACTTACTGGACTGATTTTGGGATAAACAAAGTCCGTGAATTGTAAGTCTGTTGCGATGAGTGTGTGTTTGTGCTTCGGTACCTTGTCCAGTATGAACTGGTTGAGGTAAGGCATGTAACCCTGACTGGATACGGGACCGTCATCATCGTCGCTGAAGTGTCTCTCGAGGGCCGCCGGATCGTGAGGAATACGCAAAACACTGTGAAGGTTATGAGACAAAACCTGTGCACACACACACACACACACACACACACACACACAGAGAGAGAGAGAGAGAGAGAGTCTGACTGCAGCTTTTGTGTGTCTAAAGCCACAGAGCGTGAGTCAGATTAACTAGAACAGCAGTTTCACACACACTTATAGTCATGATCGTGAACTATAGAGCGAAACTCCAGTCACTTTACACTCAGTGTGCACATGAAAACACTAACGTACACAACATTTGGATATAATACAGGAAGGTGTTTTTATAAGTACGGTAAATATTACATACAATACGGTTGATCCATCACTTCGTGGACATCCATAAAGTGAGATTTAGTACACTTCTGGATAGTTTGGTAAGTTCACGACGGAGACACACACACACATGCACAGTGAAACACCTGTCTCTCTCTAACGCACACACACACACATCTGTCTCACCTTGAGCTGTGATTTGGACACTTTGCCGCTGTCTTCGGTGTCCAGGGACGTGAAGGCGTACCAGATACTCTTCAGGAGAGCGGCTCTCAGCGCCATGATTCAGACCTGATGCTTTTACACTTATTTTCCCCTCTGCTCCACTCTCACTGCAAGTGCGTCCACATCCTGTGTGTGTGTGTGTGTGTGTGTGTGTTGAACCCTGGCGCCCCCTGTCTGTGGACCGCAGATCAACTAACACGAGTTTCTGACACACAAGGTGTGTTTACTAGGGCTGTGAGATTACTTTGGTCAGTATTGTTATTTAACATGATTACTCATTAAAAAAATACATACATTTATTCAACGTTTGTTGACAGACAGACAGACAGACAGATATATAGATACAGACAGACAGATAGACAAATATATAGATAGACAGACAGACAGATAGACAGATATATAGATACAGATATATAGATAGACAGACAGATATATAGATAGACAGACAGACAGACAGATAGATATATAGATAGACAGACAGATAGACAGATATATAGATACAGACAGATAGACAAATATATAGATAGACAGACAGACAGATAGACAGATATATAGATGCAGATATATAGACAGACAGACAGACAGATATATAGACAGATAGATAGATATATAGATAGATAGACAGACAGATATATAGACAGACAGATAGACAGATATATAGATACAGATATATAGACAGACAGACAGATAGACAGACAGATATATAGATAGATAGACAGACAGACAGATAGACAGACAGATATATAGACAGAGAGACAGACAGACAGATATATAGACAGAGAGACAGACAGACAGACAGATATATAGATACAGATATATAGATAGACAGATATATAGACAGACAGACAGATAGACAGATATATAGATACAGATATATAGACAGAGAGACAGACAGACAGATATATAGATACAGATATATAGATAGACAGATATATAGACAGACAGACAGATAGACAGATATATAGATACAGATATATAGACAGACAGACAGATATATAGACAGAGAGACAGACAGACAGACAGATATATAGATAGACAGACAGACAGATAGACAGATATATAGATACAGATATATAGATAGACAGATATATAGATAGACAGACAGACAGATAGACAGATATATAGACAGACAGACAGATATATAGACAGACAGACAGATAGACAGATATATAGATACAGATATATAGACAGACAGACAGACAGATAGACAGACAGACAGATATATAGACAGAGAGACAGACAGATATATAGATAGACAGACAGACAGATAGACAGATATATAGATACAGATATATAGACAGACAGATATATAGATAGACAGACAGACAGACAGATATATAGACAGACAGACAGACAGATATATAGACAGACAGACAGATAGACAGATATATAGATGCAGATATATATATAGACAGACAGACAGACAGATATATAGACAGATATATAGACAGACAGACAGATAGACAGATATATAGATGCAGATATATATATAGACAGACAGACAGACAGATATATAGACAGATATATAGACAGACAGACAGATATATAGATGCAGATATATATATAGACAGACAGACAGACAGATATATAGACAGATATATAGACAGACAGACAGATAGACAGATATATAGATGCAGATATATATATAGACAGACAGACAGACAGATATATAGACAGACAGATAGACAGATATATAGATGCAGATATATATATAGACAGACAGACAGATAGACAGACAGACAGATATATAGACAGACAGACAGATAGACAGATATATAGATGCAGATATATATATAGACAGACAGACAGACAGATATATAGACAGACAGATAGACAGATATATAGATGCAGATATATATATAGACAGACAGACAGACAGATATATAGACAGACAGATAGACAGATATATAGATGCAGATATATATATAGACAGACAGACAGACAGACAGATATATAGATGCAGATATATATATAGACAGACAGACAGATAGATAGATAGAACGCTGAAACCGCACGACAACAAAGCAGCATAATACTTTATACCAGGCCGTATACAGTACACACAGCCGTAACACACTGCACACACACACACACACACACACACACACAGCACTGACAGACGCAGTGTCATCACACACCCGAACACACCTGGACACACACACACACACACCTGTGGGAATGAGGCGATGGAATGATACGATCACCAGATGATTTCTGTCACACACAGAGATGTGTTAATCGTTGCTGAGTGTTTAGCGCTCAGGGCCGTGTGTGTGTGTGTGTGTGTGTGTGTGTGTTCTGCTGAGAGACGGTTAAACCTGATCCTCCTTCAAAGTCTCACAAACACACTTGTGTCTGAGTATGGGCTGTGCTTCATACCGTAATAACGATTATGAGATTTTGCATAAATTACATTAATATTATTATTTTATTATTATCCAGAGATAACATTGCTGACCTTTATATCCGCTGAGGTCACTGATAGAGATGTTTAAGCTGAAAACGAATGCACAGTGGAGTAATAACTTATTTTTATTTAGTTTTCTTTCTCTCTAGAGTAGTAAAATGAGATTATATTATTGTTATTATCTTGTTTTCTGGGCGGGAAAAAACTAGATTAAGTTTCCGTGTTGTAAAATTATCTTGTTTCTGTTAGTCACCGTTATTTTCTCATCCCATTGGTAGATCATTTTACTTATTTTAAGCGAGAACTTTTACTTAATTTTGTAATAATATCTTGTCATTTTACTCATCTAAATGCATCTTGATTTAAGAATTTTTAGACATCTAGA